>NW_017616843.1:3235123-3505885 GCF_001879475.1 Ipomoea nil
TATATTTTCTCCATGAAGATGTTTATTCATTAATTGGATTAATTAACACGGACCCCCGGGTTAATTAATTCCATCAATTCGTAATTCCTTATTTATATTTGCGATGTATAATTTAGCCATACTTGCCTAAATTCTTTAGAGATTCTTGGGTAAAAGTGTTTATGAACATATGTGTCTGTGTTTTCAGTTTCTTTAATATATTATTATTATTTGGGTTAACTTGTGTTGCGATTGTGATTTTATTGTTTGATGCTTGTAATTAGTGGCCACAGTTACTTGTTTCGTTTGCTTTGTTTGTGTCACCAATGAGAGTTGGGCATAATTTAGGGCACACACAATTGCACCTAATTGTTGTACCTTGAGAAAGGGGAATTTATTAGGGGGATTTAATTCTTGATTATTGCGCATCGAGAGATGGTAGTAGTTAGGAATTTATGATGCTTGATCTTATTTTATTGAGTGTTTAAGCCACGAGAGTGGAAATTCACTAGCGTTAGTGACTACGAGAGTAGCTCTATACCACCTTGCATCCTCACACTTGTTAAACCCAAATTTTAATATTGTCCTTAAGATTTGGCACTAGGTGATTAAATACTTGAATCCCATGAATCTCATTTTCTCTCTAATTGTTTTCAAAATCCTGAATCTCTATTTTATTTTATTTATTTTATGCAAATAAATCATCTAAATAATTGTTAGGATTAACTCTAATGAATAAGTTAGTAACTAGTGCTTGATACAACCACTTCCCTGTGGATCAATAACTCGTAGTCCAAGAATTATTTGTTTGCAAATATACTACGCATCACTAATAATGAAAAAGTTTTAAAAGATATATAAGAAATCATTATATTATCAAATTAGACTTTAGACATTAAAGAAAATATCTGGTTGGAAGGCCAAGAGCACAACTTGAGCAAATTAAATAATTGAGGCAATGTGCAGGAAGCCAATGTGCAGAGTAAAAGATTAATTCATGGGTGCAGAGTTGCTAGAGGTGCTTCTCTTATCTCTCATTTATTTTTTGCAGATGACAGTCTACTGTTTTTCAAAGTCAATGTGCAGGAAGCCACTGAAAGTAAGAATTGTTTATCCTTATATGAGAGCTAGTCTGGGAAACAAGTCAATTATCATAAATCAAGTATATGCTATAGCAAGAATACATGCCAAAATGATAAAGATATGGTGGCACAGATCATAGGAGTGACACAGGCTCCCAACTTTGGGAAATATCTAGGATTGCCATCATTTGTGGTGAGAAATAAAAAGGCATCATTTGTTTATATCGAAGATAAAATCAGGCAGAGAATTGGATCATGTAATAAGAAATTATTGTCTCAGGATGATAAAGAAATCTTATTGAAAAGTGTGGCACAAGCTATGCTTACCTTTTCAATGTGTGTTTTACTACTACCTATATCTGTCTGTACAGCTATTGAGCGGGTGATGAATCGTTATTGGTGGGGATCAAGAAATGACCGGGGCATTCACTGGAAAGAATGTGATAGATTATGTATCCCGAAAAAATATGGTGGACTGGGCTTCAAAGATGTGAGAGCATTCAATTTGGCAATGTTAAGAAAATAGGCATGGAGATTGCTTACTAACACTGACTCATTGCTGTCTCTTGTTTACAGGGCTATATATTATCCCAAAGATACTTTTATAGAGGCATGTTTAGGAAAAAATCTCAGTTTTTGTTGGCGCAGTATTATGGCAGCTAAGGGATTAATATGTAATGGTGTACGACGGCGTATTGGGAATGGTCTACCATATATAATTTGGGAGCACCCATGGCTTCAGGATGACCAGGATCCTATGATCCAAACTGAGATGCCACCACAGCTTGCTGGAGCTAAAGTTGTGGGTTTAATTGACCAGGGTACTGGTTCATGGGATCAACATATACTCTCTGATATTTTCCAACCAAGTGATATCCCTAAAATCCTGAAGATACCAATTTCCTTGGAATATGATGATGTATGGTATTGACACGTGGATCATAATGGTTGCTACTCTGTCAAAAATTGCTACAGACGCATAAACAGACAATAACGGAAACTCAAAGAAAACGTTATTGTCAATTGCAAAACGATAAACAAACAATAACTGAATAGATAAATCAGGGACATGTAAAATATTGGTTAATTTTAACGGTCTAGACGCAGAATATAACGATGCATAGCCAATATTGAAAATACCCAAACCTGACCCGTTGCCCACTCGCAGAGTATCTCCGCCAGAATAAGGATCGGAATGCGCCATCATCGTCAGATCCGGGGTGGCGTGCGACGAAGCCCAGTGTCCGGGAACCACGCGTCTGCCGGCACCACCCCCTCTTTGCTGGGAACCGATGTATGAGCCTGCGCCAGCGGCTGTCCGGAGTACCTTTTGTGGTAGTAAATCGTCATGTAGCCTTGCGATCGGCATATCTGACAGCGGGGAACACCACCTCGCCCTCTGCCCTGGCCTCCACGACCACGGCCGCCACCGCGGCCTCGCCACTGTCCAGAACCAGACTGTCGGGGACCACCGCCGCCATATGATTCTGGTGATACCCACGTCCGGCCGCCATGGCTGTGTGAGAGCCGACTGCTGGAACGTTGCCGGATGGGTAGAAGTCGTCCACCCAGATGAATTCTTGGGACTGTAGAATGTCTGAAAGTTGAGGGATTGACACCGGATTACCTGATGCCGCAAGCGACGACGCCATTGAATGGAACTCTGGTCTGAGGCCTCGGAAAACATACAAGTTCTGCTCGTCCAAGGAGACGGGGCGTCTTGCCAGCGCGAGGTCCTCCACCAATAGTTGGGCTCTACCGAGATACTCCCCGGGGGTACTGTCGCCTTGCCGGAGAGACTGGAACTGAGCAAGAAGGTTGAGACATCTAGCCCGCGTCGACAAGCCCAGAGCCGCCGCGACGAAGGTCCACACCTCCCGGATGTCTCACGACTGACAGCAAGGTACAACACTTTGTCGGCGATGGAGGATATCAGAAGAGACAGGATTGACTGATCCTGTTGAACCCACCAGGTATGCGCCGGATTCGTTGTAGTGATGGACGTGGTACTGCTGGAGCCGGCCTCACTAGTCGCCGGAGTCGTGACCGTCACAGGAGGGCACGTACGGTGTGTCGCCGGTAACGAAGCCTAACAATCCTTGTCCACGGAGGAAGGGAACCAATTGAGTACGCCAAAAAAGGTAATTTTTGGTGGTGAATTTCATAGACACTAGGTGGTGTGCCGTGGGCAGGGTATTCATGGTGGTGGAGGAAGGGATAGGCGCGACTGTGACCGTCCTTTCACTAAAGTTTGTCGACATGGTGGGAGAAGAGAGAGAGAGAGAGAGAGAGAGAGAGAGAGAGAGAGGATTGCCTAAGCTAACTGATACCAGATGAGAGAATGTTTTACGTGAATTCAAATTCTCAGATAATACAGAGATACAGAAGACATAAAAGACTAGCCTAAAACTAACCCTATACAATAGCTATTAGTTAAGGACTAAATCAACTATAAATATATAGCAATAACGTTACATTATAATATACTCAAATATAACATTACTAACATTTTGAATTGTTGAAACTCAAAGTAGATAAAAATTGTGATGGCTAGAAAACTCAATGAAAAACAAATATAGATCAGAGCAACATTAACAAATAGCATGAGAGACCTCCAAATTAACCTTCCCTAATCACTGTCGGACTTTTCCAGATCATTGTCGGACTTGTCTAGATCACTGTCGGATTTGTCCAGATCGAGGACACCTGCATTTCATTGACATGTTTCTAACAAAATATAATTAATAAGCCTTTGAATAAACCAATTGTGAATATAGAAGAAATGCTCAGAAGATTAACTCAAACTGTAAGTGTAAAAATATTGCACATTTAAGCCTCTTATTATTGGCTCAGATTAGTTGTCAAAGTAGTTCTGGATTAGTTACTGGATTAGTCATAACGTCTGGAGTAGTTGACTGGATCAACGCAAGAAAGTAATCCAGGAGGTATGAAGCTTCTTCAAATTCTTTATTCCAGTCAAGACCCTATCAAGGAGGAGATCTAAATCTACTGGAGCAGCCGAAATCAAGGATGGAAAGAGTGCTTGATTTGTGGATCGAAGGATTCTTCACTACCTATATAAAATGCTACTTTGTTTGGCATTTTGATACACACTCTTTCACATACTTGTGCTCTGAAATTCCTTGGTTATTTATCCTAAATATATTCTGTATTGTTGAGTGTGAAGAAAGGTCCTTAATCAGTTTATGAAGCAATGAAGATCGCCAGCACATCGGATCCACTGGAGTAGGCTCTGGAGTAGTTATAGGTTATACTTTAGTGTGTAATTAACTCTCCTCTTGTACTCCTTTTTATCATAGTGGATTTGGGTTGATGTGAGTGGCCCCGCAGACGTAGGAGTGTGGCTCCGAACTGCGTGAACATTTCCCGGTGCATGTTTTCCCTTACTGCCCTCTATTTTATGTTCGTTTTATATCTGGAGTAGGATTGTATCTAGGCTAATTTTATTTTTGAAATAAAATTAATACCTAAGTTAAATCTTGCAATTAAGACTCACGTGTTTTTTCAATTGGTATCAGAGCCCGGGGACTTAAGTTACTAGTCTAACCGATCTGGCTATCACGTGTTTTTTGAACTCAAGATCTCAGTATCTGGTTTTCTTTCTGTGTATCTGGTTTATTTGTTGCTCACTGTGCATTGAGTCTTACAGCATGGAACGACATAGAGCACCTCCTGAACTAACAGGTGACAACTATGCGTACTGGAAGGCCCGCACCAAAATGCATCTACGAGCTCAAGGAGAGAGGGTCTGGAGGGATGTTCTTACTGGTTGGTCTCATCCTACCAAAGATGGAGACAATACAGGAGATCCTCCAGTCCTCAAACCAGAGGCAGAATGGACAGAGACTGAGATGACCACTGCTAGCTACAATCATAAATCGTTAGATACTATCTTTTCTTTAATGCATGAGAGTCAATTTTCCATTGTTGCAGGGTGTGATTCGGCTAAAGAAGCTTGGGATGCCTTGGAAACCACCTATGAAGGAACCGCATCGGTTAAACAATCCAAGTTACAAATGGTTCAATCAGATTTCGAAAGATCTAAAGATGAAAGATGATGAAACTATAGTTGATTTTCATGCTCGGGTACAAGAACTAGCCAATAGGGCAGGTATCCTAGGCGAGCCAATCACTCAAGAAAGACTGGTCAAAAAGATTCTTCGGTCACTCCCTCCAAGATTTTGCATGAAAGTTACCGCTATTCAGGAGCATGATGGATGGGAAAAGAAATCAGTACAACAATTGATGGGAAGCCTACAAACCTATGAGATGGAAATTTTAGGCGGCCCTGAAACAAAAGGAAAAACCGTAGCTTTTACTGCCGAAGATGCTGGAGCTGGATCTGATCGAGATGAGGTAAGTGATGATCCAGTAGTTTTTTTATCTAAAGGTTTTTCTAAATTTTTGCAACAGGTAAAACAGCGTCAAAATGGAAAATTTGGCAAATATGAAAGTCAAAAAGGATCGGGGTCAAGTATTGCTCGAAATAGTCAAAAACCAAATACTTCCAATCAATGATCAGGTACATCAAGAAACTCTCAACTTAAAGAAAAAACCGGGGGCAAAGGGATTAAGTGTTATGAATGTGAAGGGTATGGTCATGTGCAAGCCGAATGTCCAACCTACCTAGGACGGAAGAAATCGATGAAAGTCGCTCTTACCTGGAGTGATGATGATGAACCAGAAATTGATCCAGGATCTTATCCAGAATAGATCTTAGGGAACTTTGTTGCCTTCACGGCCTTCACAACTACAATACCTGACTCAACAGCAGGTGAAGAATCTGAAATTGAAGAGTATGTGTCGTCAGAAGATCAAGATTTACCTGCTCCTTCATTTGAAGTAGAATATAGGAAATTGTATGCAAAATGGGAAATTCTTGTAAAAGTTAATAAATCTCTGTCTAGTCAGGTTAGCATTCTAGAAAATGCCAAAAAGGTGTATCTATCTAAAAT
Organism: Ipomoea nil; assembly: GCF_001879475.1. Lineage (NCBI taxonomy): Eukaryota > Viridiplantae > Streptophyta > Magnoliopsida > Solanales > Convolvulaceae > Ipomoea > Ipomoea nil. The sequence continues at coordinate 3,241,161 of NW_017616843.1, forward strand.
AATTGACAGGGACATCATCATTGAAAACAGTCACAAGAAAGAAGAAACTCTCAAACATGAGCTGGAAGAACTCAAAAATGATCTGGAACAACTCAAACTCAAGATAAAAATGATGGACAACACATCCACTTTAGACCAAATTTTGGATTCTGGTCGAAAGACACCAACGAAGTATGGGTTATGATACTCTGGAGGAAAGGACAAAGTTGCTATAGTTTTCGTCAAAGCCTCAGGCCCTGACTCACTAGAGCAGATCAAGATAGTCCAGAAACTAGTACAGCTCAATGACAAGTCAAATTTGCTCCAAGTAAAAAGGCAACCAAGATTAGATTTTATAATCCTATATGTCATTACTGCAGGGTACGTGGACATACGAAACCGGATTGCTTCTACTTCTACAAAGACCAACGTGTTGAGAAATACACCAAAAAGTCTATCACCCCGTTTGTCAAGCAAATTTGGGTGAAGAAAAGTGATTTTGTCTGCCATGTCTCCTTCCACTCTACAAGTACTAACAGAAAAGAGAGATGGTACTTTGATAGTGGATGTTCACGTCATATGACGGGTGATTCTAAGTTCCTAAACAATATAAAGGGAAGTACATGAGAAGTGACTTTCGGCGATGGTGTTAAGGGAAAGATCACTGGAATTGGCACTCTAAATGTCACAAATCTACCCAAACTAAAACAAGTTCTCTTGGTGGAGGGCCTTCATGCAAATCTTATAAGCATAAGCCAATTATGTGACCAGGAATGGAAAGTCTGCTTCACCAAGGACAGTTGCAATGTCACAGACTATCAAAAGAACTGTGTCATGGAAGGTAAACGCTCTTCTGATAATTGCTATATACTTACTAACGATTCTTTTTTGTTACAGGTCCAGCATAAAAGAATCAAAACTATGGAATCAAAAATTGGGTCACTTAAATTATCGCTCTCTGGAAAAACTAATCAAGATTGAGGGTGTACGAGGTCTACCTAAAATCAAGGTAGAAACAGTCGGAGTATGCAGTGCCTGTCAAGCTGGAAAACAAACTAGAGCAACGCATACCCCTCAAAATATGATCAATACCACACACTGCTTGGAACTCATTCACGTGGACCTTATTGGACCTACCCGAACAGAAAGCATTGGAGGTAAAAGGTACATTTTAGTTTGTGTTGACGATATTTCTCGGTTTTCGTAGGTCAGTTTTCTCAGGGAAAAGTCAGAAACTTTCGAAGCCTTCAAAGCCCTAGCCCTAAAGCTCCAAAAAGAGAAAGATGAGCCAATCATACGCATTAGAAGTGATCATGGACGTGAATTCGAAAATCAAGTGTTTGATGATTGGTGTGCATTGGCTGGTATCTCTCATGAATATTCAGCACCTAAAACGCCACAACAAAATGGCATTGTTGAAAGGACGAATCGGACGATTCAAGAGATGGCTCGGGTACTACTCAATGCCAAAGACTTTCCGCAGAGATTTTGGGCTGAAGCAGTAAGTACTGCTTGTCACACGATAATTCGAGTATATCTCCGACCTGGAACGCATCACAGTCCGTATGAAATATGGAAAGGTAAGAAGCCTAATATTAACTACTTTCATATTTTTGGCTCACGGTGTTTTATCTTGAAGGACTGAAACCCAACTGGAAGCTTTGAGCCTAAAAGTGATGAATGGTACTTTCTTGGTTACTCAACGAATAGTCGTGCCTACCGTGTCTACAACAAAGTTACAAAATCCATCATGGAATCGGCAAATGTGGTGGTTGATGATCAACCTGATGAAATAACTGAGGTTATAAGAGTCACTAACCCCGAAGTTACTCCAGAATCTGACACAAATAATCTAGAACCTCCTGAAACTGCGTCATCAGATCCTACTCCGACTCCACTATCTACCAGTCTAGAACCTGGTCTAGAACCAGATGCTGGAGCACTCGAAGTTGCTATCCGAACTCACAAAGATCATCCTACACAAACTAGAGGGATTAAGCGAAATTACCTCGAGTTTGCAGGGTATACATGTTACACGTCAAAAATCGAACCCAAAATGGTAAAAGAAGCCATATCTGATGAATACTTGATTAAAGCTATGCAGGAAGAACTCGGGCAATTTGAACGTAACAAGGTATGGAATCTTGTCCCTAAACCTGACGGTGTAAATGTTGTAGGAACAAAGTGGATCTTTCGCAACAAAACTGATTCAGCTGGAAACATTGCTCGCAACAAAGCAAGACTGGTTGCACAAGACTACTCTCAAATTGAAAGTATCGACTATGAAGAGACGTTTGCACCTCTAGCACGCCTAGAATCTATTCGCCCCTACTATGTATAGCGTGTGCTCTAGGAATAAAGTTGTTTCAGATGGATGTCAAAACGGCTTTTCTAAATGGATATCTATCCGAAGATATATATGTTGCTCAACCTAAAGGCTTCGAAGACCCTCATCACCCTGACCATGTCTACAAACTGGACAAGGCTCTATATGGTCTAAAACAAGCTCCAAGGGCCTGGTATGAAAGACTATCCCAGTATCTTCTCCAGCACGGCTACAAGCGAGGGGGAGTCAACAAAACCTTGTTTATCAAAAGGTCAGGTAAACATATTAAAATTACTCAGGTTTATGTTGACGATATTATCTTTGGTTCCACTCAAACAGGTGTTACAGATCAACTGGTTCAATTCATGCAACAGGAATTCGAAATGAGTATGATCGGTGAACTAACCTATTTTCTAGGACTACAGGTTCAACAAACCAATGAAGGTATTTTTATATCTCAAGAAAAATATGCAAAATGCCTTCTAACGAAGTTTGGACTCGAGTCAGCTAAAGAAGCACGAACGCCAATATCTACAACTACAAAATTAAGCAAAGATGAATCAGGGAAGCCAATTGATCCTACTCTATATAGGAGCATGATTGGGAGTCTACTATACCTAACAGCAAGTCGTCCAGAAACTATGCTCAGTGTTGGAATATGTGCCAGGTTTCAAGCTGCCCCTAAAGAATCACATCTCAAAGCAGTGAAAAGAATAATTAAATACGTCAAAGGTACTCTCAATTACGGCATTTGGTTTTCGAATGATACTAACCTGAATCTTGTAGGATACAGTGATGCCGACTGGGCTGGAAATGGATATGATCGCAAAAGTACCTCTGGTGGGTGTTTCTTTTTTGGAAAAAACTTAGTTGCCTGGCTAAGTAAGAAACAAAATTCGATATCTCTCAGCACAGCTGAAGCTGAATATATAGCAGTTGGTAGCTGCTGTACGCAGCTCCTATGGATGAGACGAATGCTTCTAGATTATGGTCTACATCAAGAGTGAATGACACTCTATTGCAACAATACCAGTGCTATCAACATCTCCAAGAACCAGTTCAGCATTCCCGGACTAAACATATTGAAATACGGCATCACTTCATAAGAGAATTGGTAGAAGACAAGGAGATCAACCTGGAGTACATTTCAACGGAGAAAAATCTAGCTGACCTATTTACAAAACCTCTTGATAACATAAGATTTGAGTTACTCCGGGCTACTCTTGGAGTGTGCAGGTTTTGCATCTAAGTTTTTTTTTTTTTTTTTTTTTTTTTTTTTTTTTTTTTTTTTTTTTTTTATGTGGAACAATAAAGTCTGTTGTGTTTCTTTGTTTTGTGTTTTTTTCCCCTTTCAGGTTTAATCCAGAAAATCCTCCAGATCCGCTCTCTGCTCTAGTCAGTATTCCAGACCGTATAATAAGTCATTAGATCGCACTAAATGTCTCTCCATTTTTTTTATTTTTTTTATTTCTCTCTCCTGGCTGTTATAAACCACCGTCTCCTTCCCCAAATTTTAGAATCTAATCCCTAATATCTCTCTCACATTCCTTTAACTCTTCTAAAACTTCCCTTCTCAAATTCGAATCCTAGACAAAATCTTCCATCAAATCTACTCAGTATCTCCTCTCTCTCACATGGCTAGCCATTTTGATCTCAATCCTTTCCTTTTTTACCGGATTGAGGATGAGCGATTGGATCTTTATCGCCAAATCCTTTGAGGCACAGCTCCGATTTCTGATCTCTCCTCTCGCCGTGTTCTTGCGACTCTGCTTCGACATCCATCACTAATGGAAGAATTTTCCGTGCGAGATTCAAAGGAAATCTTCGCTAGAGCTTCGGGAAATACAGATGATCCCTGGCCTCTTGATGAGGTGTTCGACGAAGGAGGTCTTCAGGCAGAGCTTCGAGCTCGACAGCTACGGGCTCAATCTACAGTTTGATTTCTTTATCCTCTTAGGAAGCAATCACTTGTTGCTCTTTTCTAGGCATGTATAACTTCCTTGTGTTCTAATTCGCTTTTATCGCTTTGGTTGTGTTTTGTTGCTATGTGTTGTTGCTATGCTTTTTGTCTTAGGATCCCTCTGCCGGCATGTCTCTTGTGCCTCTGTCTACAATTGCTTTCACAGGTTCCCTACCACAACGCTCAGACGAGGCCATCCCCATAATGGCTGAGCACTCGCAAGATTCAGCCTCTGCTACAACATCTACTCCACCCGCTGCTCCAGTCACTGCTCCAGCTGCTGATCTTGCCTCTGCTCTAGGCTCTATTCCAGAGGATGTTGGGGTTTCCATTCATGACATAGTCTCTGAGCCTGAGGATCCCTCCGATCAAGCAGCCATTATGTCAGAAATTATTGCCAATATGCCCAACACTGCCCATGCACAAAGGGTTGTCCTAGTGATCACTGTGCCGTTTGCATCATCTAAGGCCAAAGGGAAGACCAAACTCACTGATCCAGATGAACCTCCAGTTGCTCATGTCCCAACTCCAGCGGCTAAGAGAAAATTGAATCTGTCCGAAGATATTGAATTTGTGTCTGAAACTCGCCCAAGTAAACGTTCAGAACATCGTCTGACTGGCCTTGCTCTGCGTACTAGATCAAGGTCTGGCATGTGTACTCCAGCCCCTCCTCCAGCCTCTGCTCCTGCTCCAAAGCTAGCCGCATCTTCTAAGACCAGGACCTCTAAGGTATCCAAGGAGACAATGTTCAGACCAATCTTGCTCTCTCCTGCCCTAGAAACAATATGGCAACAACATTCAACTCGTGACATCCTTGTTGAGAAGAATTTCAGTATTGAGTATCTTATCCGCACGTGCAACATCATTCCTCTTCTTCGTGCTCAAAATCTGCTTTAGACTATACAGAATGTGGGTGCTTACTCTGCTTGGCTAATCTCGGAATTCTATGCGAATCTCCAATCTGATTCTCTCCTACCGGCTTCTCCGCACTATCATCAGGTTTTCTTGAGGGATATTTGGTATGACTTTAGTCCCTCTATTATAAATGCTTACATTCAGCGTGATGCTTGTGATGATATGTTTGAGCCTGCTGGGGATTTTCTTGCTTCGCATCTTACTCACAATGAGGTTACTGTCTGGCAAAAAGATGGTCTTCCTTCGAATGTTCTTACAGCTGTTTACCTTGTTCTGTTCTGTTTAGCATCAAGTAACTGGATTCCAAATGTTTCTGTGCATACCGTCACTAAGAAGATGGCTTCTCTGTTATACAAAGTCAGGCATCAATTGCCCATTGATCTTGGTCATCTTATTTATCATCACATTATGAGCTTTGCTAAAAAGAAGGAAGCCAAGATTCATCTCCTGTTTCCATGTCTGATCACCGAGATTTTACAACAACAAGGTCTACAACTCTATTCAAACGAAGAGCTCTGCCATATCACTCACAAGACATCTATGGACTATCGCATCTTCCAAAGATCGCACTATGATGATCATGCCACTCTCTCATCGATTCCACCTGCTCCTGCTCCAACTGATCCACCAACGACAGGCATAGACTCTACACCAACTGCTTCTGCTACTAGCTCTGCTTCAACTCTTTCTGTGCTTAGACAGCAGGTCACCTTTCTCACCTCTCATATTGCTATCATGAAGGATGCCTCTCTTGCCCTTTAATCCTCTATCTCTACTGTCGAGGCTCAGCTGCTCCGCGCCAATCGTCACATTGCTTCTCTTGAGAATGTCTCTCCTACTGCTCCTGCTGGTGATGATGAAGCCTTGGAGACCTCCTCCTCCTCAACCCAGTCCTGATGCTGCTCTTTGTCCATTAGCTTGACAAAAAGGGGGAGTGCACGTAGTAAGGGGGAGTGTTTTTTTTTTTTTTTTTTTTTTTTTTTTTTTTTTTTTTTTTTTTTGTGAACTTACCATGAGTGCCAGTGAATAAATGTGGTGTGCTATCTGCTATCTATTTGACTCTGTGATAAATGCTAAGCTGTTATCCTATGTGAAATATATGTGCTTTATGCTTATGTGCTTGTATGCTCACTAGTACAGATTTGTAAATTCGCTACCCTTGTACAAGGGTAGCGTATACGAGGGTCGCAGAAACCCTATATGTTTCCGCGTCCCTTGTTGAATGGTAGCGGATTACTAGAATATCCGCTGCCCTTCTTCTGATAGAAGGGTAGCGGATTAGTGCTTATGTTACTACTTCATTCGCTACTCTTTCTTCATAGAAAGGGTAGCGGATTTGTTTTTTTATTTTAAAAATAATTTATTATTTTTAAAATTCCCAATTTTTTTTAAAAATCCTGTACAAATTTATATTGACAAATTAAATATATATCAACACAATATTATAAAAACAATACTCCCATCGATCAACCTAACATACACAATATTATCAATAATACAATTTCAACACTATCATAATCCATCCAAATACTTTCAACACATAAAATACTCTCACAATACATCCTAATATATATATAGTTAACACATGCATTACCTAAAAACTTTTAATTAACCAACTAGCAAAAAAAACAAGTTAATTACATGCACTCTTCCAAGAAGTACTTTGCCCAATACTCTCGAATCTCATCAATTTCATCGGTAGAGTACGGATTGCTTTCAAATACCTACAAAATAATTTAAAGTAATCAAATTATTAAATATATTAATTAATAAAATATAATTGAACTATAAATACTTCTATTTAAATTCACTTACCTCATCTAATTTATCAACAGTTGAATATTTTGTCACAATATCAAACATGTATCGCATCACATAATATCCACACTCATAACCTCCCACTTGTTGTGGACACTACAAAATACATATATATATTTTAGTATTTTAAACAATAAAAATTCAAACTATCACATTTAAACTTTAATTAATTAATTTTCATACTTTGCATGTCTTCCAGTTGATATTTTTAGTCGCTCGTCCATCACCAGTAGGAATAGAACGAAATGCCCTATATTAAATATTAATTATAAACATATATATACATAAAAAAATTACAATTAATATAAATTAAAATACTTATATTAATAATGTATTTATGTATAGTACTTACATATTCAGAGAAGCTTTAACTTGAATGGTGCGGCGATTAGAAGCCATGTGATCCAACGCATATACGCTTTTTGAGCGTAAGAAAATCACCAGAAGTAACCAATGATTAGCAAACATTCGTTTAAATCTTGGTATTACTGGTAAATACCATAATACTTTGGCTGGGGGACCTTTCTTATTCTCACACACATCATCAACATCTTTCTTTTTATAACGTGATGTCCCACACTTTGGACACACATGCAAGTCTTTGTATTCTTTCCAATACAATATACAATCATTTGAACATGCATGTATCCTTTCAATGTCCATACTCAACGGACACAACAATTTTTTTGCTTCATAAGTTGAATTAGGAAACTCATTATCACTAGGAATCATGTCTTTTAGTAGTTCTAATAGTTCCGTGAAACTCTTATCACTCCATCCATTTCGTGCTTTTACATTGTATAATTTAAGCACAGCAGATAACTTAGAAAATTTAGTGCATCTAGAGAACAAAGGTTTTTCAGCATTGTCAAACAAACTTTTAAATTCAGGAGGCATTTCACTAAAATCTCCCTGCACATCACGCACCATTTCATCTATTCGGTCATTATCTTCATCGCCCTCATTTTCGGTAGCACGAGTTTCATTATTCCCCTCATTATCTTCATGAGTTTGTCTATTTGCCTGAGTTTCACAGTCTACATGAGTTTCACTATCTAATTGAGCTTCCTTACTAGCGCTTGTACTTGGAATTAAGCTTTCACCATGCCATATCCATCGATCGTATCCTTCCTTAAAACCACGCCGTATCAAATGGATCTTCACTTCATCAGAACTACAATATCTTCTAAAATTTTTACAATCACAACACGGGTACACAATAAAGTCTTCCGCCTTTTTACTCCTATTTTCTTCAGCATATTGTATGAACTCTTGAACTCCTTGCATATATTTGAATGTAGTTCGTTTCTCATGCATCCAACTTCGATCCATATCTGTCAATTGATACAATGCTACTCTAAGTACTGTGTAGATATGGATACTCGATGATGGACGCACTTCGAAACACTATTAATTAAGTGATTTGAATTGAAATCAAATTACTTACTCCGTAATCAAAATACTTATCCGTTTATCCCACAAAAAAAAAATATCATCTCCATGACTTACTAGTGACCAAGACTTTAGTCATTAATTAGACTTTAGTGAATAATTAGACTTTAGTCACTGTAGTTCTTTGAAACATTCTCTTACTCAACTGCTTTATGTCAATGGAAAAAATAAATTCTATAAGATGATAGTTTATGCATATTATGCACTCTATTGTCGAGATTAACTAAAAATACTCAATAGTCAGAGGGACAAAAATGGGTATTAACTCATAAACTCATAGATCAAGGCCAGCCGACATAGATATGCATGCAGATTAAGCAAATAGATTACTATATTTGAAGAGTTGAAGATGATTTACCTGTTCAGCAAGATACATCTACATGTGCTAAGTGATTCTTGGAAGTTGCTTTCACCCACCCCCTGAGGCCTCCTCCATCTGCCCAATTATGCATGTGTTTGTGAGTGTTTTTTATAAGAAATGGAAGAAAAGAACTCTAAAGTGATACATTTATCAAACTCCAGAACATCTGCTATAACCCGTCAAAACATATATAAAGTTCATGACTTCTGATTACATAAGCATTTAAGTGCATATCAGGCTGGTGCTAAAAGTTCAGAATAAAAATACTGCAAGTCTCATAAGCAAATTCAGAATGCATTGGACCATGTCTTTATTTGACACATAAACCCTACAGTTGTAGTCTAACAAGTCCTTAGTTCATTAAAGGTATAGGGGTTAGCATTTTAGAGTTCCTCCTTCATCCTTACTAGAGTTAATAAAATAAGCAGAATACAGTAGTTGAAATACAAACTACAAAATCATAGGCTAATCCTAAAAAATGACATAAACCTATGGAAGTCTCAATTGATTATTACCCACCAAGATAGAAGACAAAGAAAGATTGAAAACAGCGGGCAGCTCAAATAATGCCTTCTGATTTCTGATTACAGGCTAAAAGTAGTACAGTACAATAACAAAAATACTCCTAAAAAAATAAATAAATAACTCTTCAACCAGACATGTTTATATTACGTAGCTCACTTTTAACCAAACAGAATAATCTAACATCCCTACGGTAATCTAACATTCGGTGAACCAAATATCCCCCTAAGTGTATTTCAAGAAAGTAAAACATGTCCAAATTTTATTGGACTAATAAAATGAAATGACTAAAAACTTAAGCTCACTTGTTTTTCAAAACCAATAAGAATATGTCATGTTAATAAAGAATAAAGGATATAGTTAAACGTGGGATTACTGGTAATATTACTATTAAACTCGCAGCACAGGAGACAATTGATTTAAAAACAAGCCTCTGCTTGGGAAAGAAGGAATATGCAGTGAAGTATAAAACAAGTTCAATTGATTTAAAAACAAGCCTCTGCTTGGGAAAGAATATGCAGTGAAGTATAAAACAAGTTATTGAAGAAGATATAAATTCTCTGCTCCGACAACCCAAAGGTAAGCAATTTTATTCTCAAGAATAGTCCATAGCTTACCTCTGCTTGGGTTTTTTTAATTTGTTCTGTAAATGCCATTGTTGCTGGAGGTGTTAAGGGTTTTAGCCGAATAATTCTACTGTAATTATATCAAAAATAACAACAAAAAACAAATTAAACAAAAAATTGACCTTACCTGATGGATGAATCAGCGGCTGGAGCGGTGGTTCGAAGCAGCGACGCGGCAGTGGATTGAAGCAGCGGCGGCGACCCTGTGGCGGTGGAGACGGCGGATGAGGGCGTGGGGCGGTGAAGCGATGATGAGACGGTGGTCGAGGTCGTGTCCTCGCCGGAGGTGCGGTGAGGTGATCGAGTCAGTCGAGGCTGGCGTCGAGGTGATCGAGGGTGTGAGATGTGAGCGGTGAGAGGATGGAGAACGCCTTGTACGATCAAGGGTTAGGTTTTTTCTAATTTAATTTTTTTTATAATATCGTTTCCGCTGCCCTTTGCTACACGAAAGGGCAGCGGAAACTCTTTCCGCCTTTTTTTTTTTTTTTTTTTTTTTTTTTTTTTTTTTTACCGCTACCCTTCTTTTAGTAAGGGTAGCGATTTCTTATTCATTTAATTACAATTATGCCACCGACCCCCTTTTTTTTAAAAAAATAATACACTACCCTTGTTTAAAGAAGGGTAGCTTAAAGTAGAATTTCTTTGCTCTATTCTGTACTAGTGGCTCTAAATGCGTTTGTATTCTCTGGCACATCATTGGTTAAGTCTAAGAAGGGTGTGTGTCTAGCTACTCCTGACTAGTGACTAATCCGCTTGTCAAAATTGTATCTGTTTACTCATCTGACAATTGTTTTGTGTTTTAAAGTCGGTGAGATTCTTTTGGTAGTTTTGTCAACTAATAGCCAAAGGGGGAGATTGTAAGTGTAAAAATCTTGCACATTTAAACCTCTTATTATTGGCTCAGATTAGTTGTCAAAGTAGTTCTGGATTAGTTACTGGATTAGTCATAACGTCTGGAGTAGTTGACTAGATCAGCGCAAGAAAGTAATCCAGGAGGTATGAAGCTTCTTCAAATTCTTTATTCCAGTCAAGACCCTATCAAGGAGGAGATCTAAATCTACTGGAGCAGCTGAAATCAAGGATGGAAAGAGTGCTTGATTTGTTGATCGAAGGATTCTTCACTACCTATATAAAATGCTACTTTGTTTAGCATTTTGATACACACTCTTTCACATACTTGTGCTCTGAAATTCCTTGGTTATTTATCCCAAATATATTCTGTATTGCTGAGTGTGAAGAAAGGTCCTTAATAAAATCATGAAGCAATGAAGATCGCCTGCACATCGAATCCACTGGAGTAGGCTCTGGAGTAGTTATAGGTTATACTTTAGTGTGTAATTATCTCTCCTCTTGTACTCCCTTTTATCATAGTGGATTTGGGTTGAAATGAGTGGCCCCGCAGACGTAGGAGTGAGGCTCTGAACTGCGTGAACATTTCCTGGTGCATGCTTTCCCTTACTGCCCTCTATTTTATGTTCGTTTTATATTTGGAGTAGGATTGTATCTAGGCTAATTATATTGTTGAAATAAAATTAATAACTAAGCTAAATCTTGCATTCAAGACTCACGTGGTTTTTCACAAACAATCCATATAAAGAAATTAAAAATTGACATGTTTATCATTTTAAGTAAACTATATTTTATCTTTCATTTTATGATTATGTTATTCAATATATTATTATTTTACAGAGAAAATTGAGTTCAAATGGTGCTCTCTATATATAAAGAACCAAGTGAAATATCATTTTCTAAAAAATAAATAAGTCACTAATATTATTTTGAAATTTACCTTTTTAAAAAGTAGTGAGTTAGAACCACCTTAAAAGTTAAAAGGAACAAAGCATATTATCAGTAATGTCCCACCTCTGCTGCTATAAGGATATTATCAGTAATCAGTCTGTCAGGTATAAATGCACTTTGTGAGTCAGATATTATATTTTCCATTAAAGGCCTCATTATCTGTGTAATCATTTTGGCCATTATTCTGTAGATTACATTACTCAAAGCTATTGGTCGAAGATCAGACACCACCTCAGGGATTTTCTTCTTTGGGATGAGTACAACGTCCGTATCGTTCAGCTCAGAGGGGAATAAGCGATTATTAAGACAATTCAGTATAAATGTCGAAACATCATTACCAACTACATCCAAAAAATGCTGGTAGAAACCTGGGTTCATACTATCTGGGCCAGGTGCTTTGTCCGGGGCCATTGCAAAAGGGGCACTCTTAACCTCAGTCACTTCAAAGGGCCGTAATAATAATTCATTCTGAGCTTGAGTAACTCGTGGGATTACCTCAGCAAATAAATTTCTACCATCCATAGGGTTACTAGAGGAGAAGATATGGCTAAAATATTCCAAGATAATCTTATTCATATCACTCCCTTCCATCCACTCCCCATTATCATTCATAAGCTTATAAATAGTATTTTTCTTTTTATGGTGAGAGGCATACCTGTGGTAGAATTTTGTATTTGCATCCGCATCTTTGAGCTAGTGTTGTTTGGCTCTCTGTTTCTAGTAAGTATCTTCTTGAATCTCCATATTGCTTAGAATTCCCTCCAGCCGATAGAATTCAGCTAAGGATGCAGGATCAATGCGTCCCCTAAGATGTAATTGTTCCCTACGTAGGTGCATAATCGTTTCACCGAACTTATGATACCGATCACCACCCCATCAGGACAATTGACTCCCACAGTGCGCTATGCAGTCTTGGATTCCTTCGTTCCTTCAAAACTGTTAATTTAGTACCTTAATTATTTAATTTTTATCAATTTTGATCATTCCAACCAAATGTCACCTAAAAATTTTAATTAACCAATTAATGTTTAATGTAAGAGGCAAAATTGTCTTTCTATGTCCCGGAGGACCCTTCTTCCCTCTCCCGGCCATCGCTGTCTAATTCCAATGTCTTTCTAACTGGGATGGGATTTCTTAATTAAAGAACATTTATGTTCTATTCTATGATGAAATGGAATTTACATAATAATTCTGAATTTGACAAATGAAAATAGTATTTTTATTGTTGTCAGTTAAAATTTATGTCCCATAACTGTAGATTTGTATACATGGCTGGTTAACTCAACTCATTTTAGTGCGATAATTGCTGCAGCCTTGCCAATTAATTCCAGGAAGATGTTCCATGCTGTCTTTGAAACTAGAGCGTATCCTAAAGCGTATCTGTAAAGCCACCTGTCCTTGATTGCATTTGAATCCTAGCCATCGTTGATCTGATCTTTTATCAGGAAGTGTTAAAGATACAGTAGATCTTCTATCAGAAAGTGTAAGGAATTAGACAGCAATGGCGGGAAGAGGGAAGAAGGTTCCTCCGGAATATAGAAAGATGATTTTACCCTTTACATTAAATATTAATTGAATAATTAATTTTTTCGGTGACATTTGGTCGTCAATTTAGTGGGAGTGACCAAAATTGAATAGTTAAAAGATACTAAATTAATAGTTTTCAAAGTCGTGGATTGCAATTAATAAGACCGAATGCAATAGTTACGGAATCTTAGATTACCTTAGAGAATTTTAGATTGCTGGAATGTTAGATTACTGGGAATGTTAGATTAATGTGCTTGGTTAAAATTGAGGTAGGTAATATAAACCTGTTTGGTGTGGGGGTTATCTTTTATGCTATAATTATTATTTTTACTTTAATATTGTTAACATATTTTCATGTATTTTAATAAACTTTAAAATTAAAATAAATAGATAATATAATGATATATCATATATAATTACATGATTTGAAAATATTTAAGTAACATAACTTAATTGTGAAACAAAATGATTTTATAAGTTAATATGCCGTAATAAAAATAAAATAAAATATATAATTACAAAAATAATTAAAAATGATGCATATAATAAGTTCCATTTGGAAGGTTGTAAGTTCGAGCCTCAGTGGAGGCGTTATTAGCTCTTTGTGCTTCAGTAGGTTGAGAAAGTATATGAACAGATACTACAATGTAATAGAGCTAGTAGCATTCAAAAAAAAAAAGTTCACATAAAATATATATTTTATAATAATTAGAATTAAAAGGGAAAAATGTTTAAATATGCATGGCAATCTTGGATAACCTAAGAAATGTAAGATAATCACATTCCTTTTAAAATCCTATGTGGAAGGTATGTTGCATTCTTTTAGTAATGTTACATTCTATTGGGAAAGTAAGATAACATGAACCAAACATGAGAATGTAAGAAATTTTTTCTCATCCACAGCTCCCTAAATTTTTCTCATCCACAGCTCTCCTCCGCTTCGGATCTAGGCTTCTCCACTTCGTCTTAGTTTCCGTGCCTCACGGCCTCCGCACTCGGCCACTCTCCGCGCGGTCACATTCTCACGCCCTCTATCCTCCGCTCTCGCTCAAACGATCAGACTTCATCGATCCTTCCTTTTCATTTGTGCATTTTGTTGCGATTACAAGATGAAGGAAGAAAAAGGGAGAGAATTGTGTGAAAAAGGAAAAAACTTACTGCATTAGAATGAAGAAAGGTTCATATACAGCTTAGGTAGAGGAAGCGGGAAAACAATAGCAAATAACAGAAATAACGACAACAGCTTTTCAACTCAACTACTAGGGGAATGAGATGACGCCAAGTGTCCTTCATCTGTGTCTCCTGAAAGCCTTCCGCAAGCTGGATTGTATAGGTTATGCAATCCAAGCTTGGAAACATAACTGAAGAAGGAGCCAGGGCAATGGGCTTTAGTGAAAACATCTGCCAATTGGTTTCCAGAAGTAACATGAAAAAGCTTAATAGTTCCCTTTTGCAGCTTCTCCCTGATGAGATGGCAATCCAACTCGATATGTTTTGTTCGTTCATGGAACACTGGGTTCTCAGCAATAGCTATAGCTGATTTGTTGTCACAATAGATAGCTGCAGCTGTGCTATGGTGTATGCCAACTTCAGTTAGAAGGTAAAGCAGCCATTGTAACTCACATGTGGTTGTTGCCAAAGCCCTGTATTCTGCTTATGAGGAGGACTTAGATACCGTGACTTGTTTCTTTGATTTCCAGGATATTAGAGCTGGTCCTAGAAACACACAAAAACCAGAAACTGATCTCCTGGTATCCACACAAGCTCCCCAATCTGAGTCAATAAAGGCCTTCAACTGCAAGTTGGATGAAGCTGGAAAGAAAAGGCCTTGGCCAGGGGCACTTTTGATGCTGCCTGTAAGTGTAAATGGGTTGGCTTCTCCAAGAATTGAGATAACTGTTGGGTTGCAAAGGTGATGTCTGGCCTTGTAATGGTTAGATACAACAGCTTTCCAACCAATCTCCTGTATTGAGAGTTATCATCCAACAAGTTACCCTCAGTTTTGCTCAGCTTCTGTGAGGGGATAGTTGGACTATGAACAGGTTTGGAGTCTATGAAACCTGTATCTTTTAGCAACTCAAGGGCATAGTTCCTCTGAGAGACTGAAATTCCTTTCTTATGTCTAGCCACTTCCAGTCCAAGAAAAAACTTGAGGGGCCCTAGATCCTTTATCTGGAAGTTGTCATTGAGCTGTAATTTGATTTGCTGTATGAGATCCAAATCAGCACTTGCCACCACAATATCATCAACATAGACTAGTAATGTCACAAAGGACTTCCCTTCACCTTTAGTAAATAGAGAATTATCAGAGATGGCTTGCTTAAACCCCATATTCTGCAAAGCACTACATAATTTGGTGTTCCATTGTCTTCTTTCCTGCTTTAAACCATACAATGACTTGGTTAGTTTGCAGACTTGTCCAGCCTTATTGCTTTTGCATCCAAGGGGGAGCTGCATATATACTTATTCCTCTAAATCTCCATGAAGAAAAGCATTGTTCATATCCATTTGATGAATGTGCCAACCCTTGGCTGCTGCTATGGCCAATAAGGTCCTGATTGTTGTCATTTTTGCCACTGGGCTGAAGGTATCCAAGTAGTCAATTCCAAGGGTTTGGGTGTATCCCTTTGCCACAAGCCTAGCCTTGTATCTATCAATGCTCCCATCAGCTTTGTACTTGATTTTATACACCCACTTACATCCAATGGGACTTTTGTTGGGAGGTAAATCAACCAACTGCCAGGTATTGTTTTCTACAAGAGCTGCAATCTCACTGTCCATGGCCTTCCTCCAACACTCATGTTGGACTGCTTCCTTGAAAGTCTTTGGTTCAGTGTGATGAGTGATGTTCACAACAAATGACTGGAAATTTGGTGATAGCTTACTATAATCCATGACTTTATGAATATCATGAGGGGATGTCTTCACCACAGAGTTGTGACACACATAGTCCTGGAGATAAGTTGGAGTTTGCTTCTGTCTGTTAGACTTTCTGACTGGCTGATTACCCTCAGGATTTGCAGGCTGGGATTGGTTCTGATCAACAGGTTGGTTTACTTCTTCACCTCTATCAATTATGATCTATGAGTGACTATGAGTCTGAGTGGGGATATCATCAGTCTGGTACTGCTGTTGAGGGACTTCAGTAACTTCACAAGGGACATCAACAGGATTGTCACTCATAGTAGGAAGAATGAGTGAGGGTGGCTTCATTCCAGGATTATGACTCAGTTGAAATGGGAAGATGTGTTCATAAAAAGACACATCTCTAGATAAGAACACTTCCTTGGATTGTAGATCATATAGTTTGTATCCCTTAGTGCCATTGGCATATCCAATGAATATGCACTTTCTTGCTCTTGAATCAAACTTGGATCTGGGACCTAATGTGGCAGCATAAGCCAGGCAACCAAATACCTTTAAATGCTGGTATTGTGGGACCTTCTTGACCAGCACTTGATAGGGGATCTGATTATTAATGGCAACAGAAGGTAATCTATTAATAATATAGGCTGCATGTAGAACACACTCACCCCAAAAACACTCTGGCAGCCCTGCTTGGAACCTGAGAGCTCTAGCAGTACATAGAAAGTGTCCATGTTTTCTTTCAACTCTGCTGTTTTGCTGAGGAGTGTAAGTACAAGAGGTTTGATGAATTATCCCCTTTTGATGGAAGAATTCCAACATATCAAACTCCATGCCATTGTCAGACCTTATGCTCTTGACATGAGCTCCAAACTGATTTTCTATCATGTTGCAGAACCCTGTGACCAGGCTCTTGACCTCAGACTTTCTTTGCATAAGATGCACCCACACTGCCCTACTATGATCATCCAAAATGGTGAGGAAGTATTGGTGACCATGAATAGTAGCTTTCCTGTATGGACCCCAAATATCCATATGCAATAGATCAAAGCAATTAGTAGCAATAGAAGTGCTAGACTGAAATGGAAGCCTTTTTTGCTTGGCAAAGTGGCAGCAATCACAAACCAAATCTTATTCATCTGAATTGTAGGTTCTACATTATGTAAAAGTTGTAGTTTGGCAAAAGAGGCATGCCCTAATCTTGCATGCCATAAGCTACATTTATTCAAATCTGAAACAGTATTACAACTAGGGGTAGAGGTAACAGGAAACTCTAAGTAGTATAATCCACTCTGAAGCTTAGCTACTCCAATCATCTTGCCAAGTGTAGTGTCCTGTACAATGCATTGATTAGCTTGCATTGTCAAAGTGCAGCTGGAGTCCTTAATAAGAGCTCCTACAGAGATTAAGTTGTAGTGGAAACCAGGGACATACAACACATTATGTAGTATGAATTCAGCTGACAGATATACAGATCCAGTGTAGGTAATAGCCACTTCTTGCCCATTTGGCAAGCTGACATGCATGTTGCATACTTTCTTCTGATTTTTCAATAGACTCTCATGACAAACAATATGGTGGGTTGCTCCACTATCAATTATCCAATCAGCTAAATTATACCTTACAGAGTTGAGAGAAGGGACAGTACCTTCAGTTTGAAGTGGCAGCAGCTTGGCTGATATCACATTTGCTTGTGGTAACTGATCTAGGGGTGTGTTCAAGCTCTCATGTGGCTTTTGTGATTGCATGAACCCCAAGAACTTCTTGAAATCATCTTGAGTAAAGGACACACCACCAACAGAATTAGTCTGATTTTCTGCCAAAGGTCCTTGTGTCTGATTTGCATTTGCTTGAACTTGATTTCTTGGTCTTGGTTTCCAAACAGGTGGGTACCCATGTTTTTTATAGCACTTGTCCTGAGTATGCCCTGTATACCCACAATATGTGCACAAAGGCTTCTTGTTTCCTGTTGAGAATTTTCTGTAAGGCTGATGAGAACCATCATCAGCTTTGGTGAAGAACACATTGTTCTTTCCTGATTGCTGCAATTGGCTTTCAAAACCTATGATCTGGAATTGTCTCTCTTTCTGTGCAATCATAGAATAAGCCTCACTTACTTCAGGCAATGGTCTCATCAACATAATCTGGTTTCTAGCACCACTATATCTATCATGTAGGCCCATCAAGAATATGGACAGCTTGTCCATCTCCAATTGATTGTTTATCTCATCAATCTGTTTCCCACATTCACACTTAGGATCACAATTGCATCCTCTAGGAGGTCTTAGGATTAGAAGCTCATCCCACAACAGCTTCTCTCGTGTAAAATACTCATTTAGGGAATTGTCTGCTTGTTTAGCTCTGTAGATCTCACAGTTGATCTCAGCAATCCGAAAGAGGTCCTGCTTGCTGAATCTTCGTTTTAAGTCATTCCAAATTCCATAGGCAGTGTCTATCCATAGAACACTGCGACCAATGGAAGGAGTCAAGGATCGAACGATCTAGGAGACCACAATGTTATTGCATCTCTCCCAGCTGGCCAGGAATTTCCGATCACTCACCGGAGGTTTAGTGATAGTCCCATTAACGAACGCTATCTTATTTTTGCAGGAGAGAGTCACTGACATCGCCCTGGCCCATGGATGGTAATTCGAACCATCAAGGGGTTGAGAAACGAGTTCTAGGACAGGGTTCTCGTTTACATTGAAATAATAAGGGTTCGAGGGTGTTTCAGGTTGAAATTCTACCTCGATTGGACTGGTTGCTGCCGCCGCCGTGCTCAGGGGAGGGGCTGTCTCTCCATTCCTCATTGTGTCGCCCACGGGAGCCGCTTGGCTCCCAAGTGGTGGCCACGCCGCCATGTTTGTCGCCATTCTTGACCACCAATTTGACGCTCTTAATCAGAGAGCTCTGATACCATGTTGCGATTACAAGATGAAGGAAGAAAAAGGGAGAGAATTGTGTGAAAAAGGAAAAAACTTACTGCATCAGAATGAAGAAAGGTTCATATACAGCTTAGGTAGAGGAAGCGGGAAAACAAGAGCAAATAACAGAAATAACGACAACGGCTTTTCAACTCAACTGCTAGGGGAATGAGATGACGCCAAGTGTCCTTCATCTGTGTCTCCTGAAACATTTCGTAGATGAATTGTGATAGATCTTTTTTTTTTTAGTGTTTCAATTTCTGTCGTTTTTTTTTTTTTTTTGTTTTTTTTTTTTAATTTGTACTTGTATTAAAACTGCATCTAAATTTGAAATCAGCTAGTGTTCTCTCACTGATTTAGTTTATCTACTGGTACTTATTAACTGGATTCATAAAGCTTTTATATATCTTTTATTAGTTTACATCATCAAAGCTTGACATTAAATGCCAGCATGTTAAAAACAATTCAAACTGCTTACATGTACGAATTATTAGTATTTGCATAAAAAATTGGTTTTAGTTGTTTACCCTTTTATTTTTTACATATTAAAATTAAAAGGAATTTCATACATATACTCTTATATATTAAATTTTTACATCTTTCCTACAATTGTAGATGTGATGCTAACTAGTCATTTTTATATGCAAATTTGTGTTTGATTTCATATAATGTTATGTATTTCTTTATTTTAATTTCTGTATGTAGAGGGAGGAAGTCTGATTTTTTGTTGGAAACTTTATTATTTGAGTTTAGAGTCTTTTTTGTTTTATTTCACTCATACTTTTGGTTTTTGGTTTTTTGTATTCGGTGTATTTTTTCATTTAGACATTTTTTGTTTCACACTTATGTTTTCAGAGTTAATGGCAGCGCGGGGTGAGGATGAATTCACGAAAATGAACGATGACCGCGCATTCAAGTATATGGATGAGATGTATGAACGAATACAGGAAATGCTAAAGGAGCATGACAAGTTGCAAGCCAATGAGCCACCTGAAGTAAAGGAACGACTTGATAAGTTGAAGAAATCAAGAGATGCAGGAAATGCTAAAGGAGCAGGCCAAGGTGCAAGCTGAAGTAAATGCTAATGCAGGAATGACTGATAAGTTCAAGAAATCGCTCAAAAAATGAAGAATTGGTCTAGCTTTACGCTTCTTTTAATTTGTGTTTTTTCTTGGTCTAGCTTTATGCTTCTTTTGTGTTTTTTCTTCACCATTTCAGAAAGAATGAGCCTCCATTCTACTATTTAGTATTTACTCTGTTGCTCTTCTGTTGTTGCTGACTATTCCGGTTTGAAGTAATTGAAATTTCGTTCTTTGTTTAAAAAAAAAATTCCGGTATTTAGTAATTACTTTTTATTTATTGGCATGTAAGTGAGGAACTTGCAATTCACTTTAAGATTGGTATTTAGTAGTTACTTTTTATTTATTGGCATGTAGTGAGGAACTTGCAATTCACTTTAAGATTTGGAAGGCAAAGACGCACACTAAAACTTAACATTGGTGAAAACATAGTTTTTTTTTTTTTTTTTTTTTTTTTTTTTTTTTGTGATTTAATTTCTGTCCACTAAAACATAGATAAACGTTTCTTACCTTTAGATTTAATCCCCAACAAAGTAAGATTTAAAAGAAGGATCAAAATTGAAATAAAATTAATAGAAATTGAAACAAAATTAATAGTCAAGGATTAATTTTATTTAAATTAAAAGTCAAACACAAATATTGATAAAAGTCAATAGTCGAAGGATTATTAGTCCATTAATGAAATTAACAATAATTATTAATCTCAAATAACTATTCAAACAAACTATTTGTAATGTGAAAGAAGTCTCAAATTGGGATATAAGCATGTCTTGGCTCCATATCTAGTGATGCATTTAAGAATTAATTTGACCCATTGTCAACTCATATGCTTAAAATACACAAGAACTTAGTAACAATTCGGATTGCACATAATATATTTTTGGAAAAATTGTCAAATAGGCCCTCGAACTTTAACTTAAAAGTTAATTAGGCCCCTAAACTTTTTAAAGGTGCAATTACACCCATCAACAATTCATTTAGGTGCAATGAAGTCCAAAAACAAGTTAATGACCTGCTATCACAGGTCATTAAGGTTCAGGCCACCTTCCAATTTTTCCTTACAATACAAACACATTGCTTTCTTTGTACCATTAGCAAGTTCAATTTCTTCAAAATTTTTCCATACCGGAGATGTTTTTTTCCGCTTTTTTGTTATGATTGAATCATTATCAACTCTATTGACTTCTTCATAATTGTTACTTTCAATTGGTTGACTTGAAGAAATTGATGGAGTTGTAGTTGTAACTTGCACATATAGACTCATTTGTATTGTTACTTGTCATCCTATATAATTTTATAAATATTTAACTATTAATACACATAATCAATTACCAAACAACTAAACAGATTATTACTAAACAAATTATATTACTAATCATTGATTAGTAATATAATCTGTTTAGTAATCAATTTATTACTAAACAGATTATATTACAAATCATTGATTAGTAATATAATTTGTTTAGTAATCAATTGAATATACTAAACAGAAGTGCAAAACTAAGTAAACAAATAAATAATAATTCATGCAGTGACTAATTAGTAAACAAATAAATAACAATTGTTTAGTAATCAATTGAATAATTCTTACTATACAAACTAAAACGACAATTCACAAACTAAAACGACAAAGAAGTTCTCAAGTGAACAACAAACTAAAACCCCATTTAAACATTCATGTATGCAGTAACATTCACGCATGCAGTATATTAAGAAGAGTTAGAAGACTGCACTAACCTCACTAGTAGAAAAGTGGTCGCCGACTTGCCACCAAACAGATAGCAGAGAAGCGATCGCCGCCAAGCACACAGCCTTGCCGAGTTGCCGCGCCGCTTTGCCGTAGTAGCCTGCCGCCTCGTCGGACTCGCCGCGTCTCCGAATCTTTTTTATTGAAGTTGATTCGCGTCAATTTGGATTGGGGAAGACAGACATACGATAAAAGCAGTCCTAGGGTTTTCAGTTTTCACTTATCAGATGACTTATGACTTATATATATATATATATATATATATATATATATTGGGTTATATTATAATTATTACAAAATATTAGTTATAAAATATAATATAAAATAATTAAATATTAAATATGTATTTTATATATAATATATATACAAACAGGCCAGGCCTGCAGGCTCGTAGGCCAGACCTCCACATACAGGCCTGAGCCTATTTAACTAAATAGGCTATTAAATTGGCCTAAGCCTGGTCTTTTAACTAAACAGGCCAGGCCAGGCCAGGCCCTAAACAGGCCAGGCCATAGGCCCCTGTGTAGGGGCCTGGCCTATTCCCACCCCTAGATATAAGCATGTCTTGGCTCCATATCTAGTGATGCATTTAAGAATTAATTAGACCCATTGTCAACTCATATGCTTAAAATACACAAGAACTTAGTAACAATTCGGATTTCACATAATATATTTTTGGAAAAATTGTCAAATAGGCCCTCGAACTTTAACTTAAAAGTTAATTAGGCCCCTAAACTTTTTAAAAGTGCAATTACACCCATCAACAATTCATTTAGGTGCAATGAAGTCCAAAAACAAGTTAATGACCTGCTATCACAGGTCATTAAGGTTCATGCCACCTTCCAATTTTTCCTTACAATACAAACACATTGCTTTCTTTGTACCATTAGCAAGTTCAATTTCTTCAAAATTTTGCCATACCGGAGATGTTTTTTTCCGCTTTTTTGTTATGATTGAATCATTATCAACTCTATTGACTTCTTCATAATTGTTACTTTCAATTGGTTGACTTGAAGAAATTGATGGAGTTGTAGTTGTAACTTGCACATTAACTTCTTCAGGAATAGACTCATTTGTATTGTTGCTTGTCATCCTATATAATTTTATAAATATTTAACTATTAATACACATAATCAATTACCAAACAACTAAACAGATTATTACTAAACAAATTATATTACTAATCATTGATTAGTAATATAATCTGTTTAGTAATCAATTTATTACTAAACAGATTATATTACTAATCATTGAATAGTAATATAATTTGTTTAGTAATCAATTGAATATACTAAACAGAAGTGCAAAACTAAGTAAACAAATAAATAATAATTCATGCAGTGACTAACTAGTAAACAAATAAATAACAATTGTTTAGTAATCAATTGAATAGTTCTTACTATATAAACTAAAACGACAATTCACGCATGCAGTAAAACGACAATTCACAAACTAAAACGATAATTCTTACTATACAAACTAAAACGACAATTCACAAACTAAAACGACAAAGAAGTTCTCAAGTGAACAACAAACTAAAACCCCATTTAAACATTCATGCATGCAGTAACATTCACGCATGCAGTATATTAGGAAGAGTTAGAAGACTGCACTAACCTCACTAGTAGAAAAGTGGTCGCCGACTTGCCACCAAACAGATAGCAGAGAAGTGATCGCCGCCAAGCACACAGCCTTACCGAGTTGCCGCGCCGCCTTGCCGTAGTAGCCTGCCGCCTCGTCGGACTCGCCGCGTCTCCGAATCTTTTTTATTGAAGTTGATTCGCGTCGATTTGGATTGGGGAAGACAGACATACGATAAAAGCAGTCCTAGGGTTTTCTGTTTTCACTTATCAGATGACTTATGACTTATATATATATATTGGGTTATATTATAATTATTACAAAATATTAGTTATAAAATAATTAAATATTAAATATATATTTTATATATAATATATATATAAACAGGCCAGGCCTGCAGGCTCGTAGGCCAGACCTCCACATATAGGCCTGAGCCTATTTAACTAAATAGGCTATTAAATAGGCCTAAGCCTGGTCTTTTAACTAAACAGGCCAGGCCATAGGCCCCTGTGTAGGGGCCTGGCCTATTCCCACCCCTAGATATAAGCATGTTTTGGCTCCATATCTAGTGATGCATTTAAGAATTAATTTGACCCATTGTCAACTCATATGCATAAAATACACAAGAACTTAGTAACAATTCGGATTGCACATAATATATTTTTAGAAAAATTGTCAAATATGCCCTCGAATTTTAAC
Source organism: Ipomoea nil (assembly GCF_001879475.1). Classification (NCBI taxonomy): domain Eukaryota; kingdom Viridiplantae; phylum Streptophyta; class Magnoliopsida; order Solanales; family Convolvulaceae; genus Ipomoea; species Ipomoea nil. The sequence goes on from NW_017616843.1 coordinate 3,265,342, forward strand.
TTAAAAGTTAATTAGGCCCCTAAACTTTTTAAAAGTGCAATTACACCCATCAACAATTCATTTAGGTGCAATGAAGTCCAAAAACAAGTTAATGACCTGCTATCACATGTCATTAAGGTTCAGGCCACCTTCCAATTTTTCCTTACAATACAAACACATTGCTTTCTTTGTACCATTAGCAAGTTCAATTTCTTCAAAATTTTGCCATACCGGAGATGTTTTTTTCCGCTTTTTTGTTATGATTGAATCATTATCAACTCTATTGACTTCTTCATAATTGTTACTTTCAATTGGTTGACTTGAAGAAATTGATGGAGTTGTAGTTGTAACTTGCACATTAACTTCTTCAGGAATAGACTCATTTGTATTGTTACTTGTCATCCTATATAATTTTATAAATATTTAACTATTAATACACATAATCAATTACCAAACAACTAAACAGATTATTACTAAACAAATTATATTACTAATCATTGATTAGTAATATAATCTGTTTAGTAATCAATTTATTACTAAACAGATTATATTACTAATCATTGATTAGTAATATAATTTGTTTAGTAATCAATTGAATATACTAAACAGAAGTGCAAAACTAAGTAAACAAATAAATAATAATTCATGCAGTAACTAATTAGTAAACAAATAAATAACAATTGTTTAGTAATCAATTGAATAATTCTTACTATACAAACTAAAACGACAATTCACGCATGCAGTAAAACGACAATTCACAAACTAAAACGATAATTCTTACTATACAAACTAAAACGACAATTCACAAACTAAAACGACAAAAAAGTTCTCAAGTGAACAACAAACTAAAACCCCATTTAAACATTCATGCATGCAGTAACATTCACGCATGCAGTATATTAAGAAGAGTTAGAAGACTGTACTAACCTCACTAGTAGAAAAGTGGTCGCCGACTTGCCACCAAACAGATAGCAGAGAAGCGATCGCCGCCAAGCACACAGCCTTGCCGAGTTGCTGCGCCGCCTTGCCGTAGTAGCCTGCCGTCTCGTCGGACTCGCCGCGTCTCCGAATCTTTTTTATTGAAGTTGATTCGCGTCAATTTGGTTTGGGGAAGACAGACATACGATAAAAGAAGTCCTAGGGTTTTCAGTTTTCACTTATCAGATGACTTATGACTTATATATACATATATATATATATATATATATATATATATATATATATATTGGGTTATATTATAATTATTACAAAATATTAGTTATAAAATATAATATAAAATAATTAAATATTAAAAATATATTTTATATATACAAACAGGCCAGGCCTGCAGGCTCGTAGGCCAGACCTCCACATATAGGCCTGAGCCTATTTAACTAAATAGGCTATTAAATAGGCCTATGCCTGGTCTTTTAACTAAACAAGCCAGGCTAGGCCAGGCCATAGGCCCCTGTGTAGGGGCCTGGCCTATTCCCACCCCTAGATATAAGCATGTTTTGGCTCCATATCTAGTGATGCATTTAAGAATTAATTTGACCCATTGTCAACTCATATGCATAAAATACACAAGAACTTAGTAACAATTCGGATTGCACATAATATATTTTTGGAAAAATTGTCAAATATGCCCTCGAACTTTAACTTAAAAGTTAATTAGGCCCCTAAACTTTTTAAAGGTGCAATTACACCCATCAACAATTCATTTAGGTGCAATGAAGTCCAAAAACAAGTTAATGACCTGCTATCACAGGTCATTAAGGTTCATGCCACCTTCCAATTTTTCCTTACAATACAAACACATTGCTTTCTTTGTACCATTAGCAAGTTCAATTTCTTCAAAATTTTGCCATACTGGAGATGTTTTTTTTCCGCTTTTTTGTTATGATTGAATCATTATCAACTCTATTGACTTCTTCATAATTGTTACTTTCAATTGGTTGACTTGAAGAAATTGATGGAGTTGTAGTTGTAACTTGCACATTAACTTCTTCAGGAATAGACTCATTTGTATTGTTACTTGTCATCCTATATAATTTTATAAATATTTAACTATTAATACACATAATCAATTACCAAACAACTAAACAGATTATTACTAAACAAATTATATTACTAATCATTGATTAGTAATATAATCTGTTTAGTAATCAATTTATTACTAAACAGATTATATTACTAATCATTGATTAGTAATATAATTTGTTTAGTAATCAATTGAATATACTAAACAGAAGTGCAAAACTAAGTAAACAAATAAATAATAATTCATGCAGTAACTAATTAGTAAACAAATAAATAACAATTGTTTAGTAATCAATTGAATAATTCTTACTATACAAACTAAAACGACAATTCACGCATGCAGTAAAACGACAATTCACAAACTAAAACGATAATTCTTACTATACAAACTAAAACGACAATTCACAAACTAAAACGACAAAAAAGTTCTCAAGTGAACAACAAACTAAAATCCCATTTAAACATTCATGCATGCAGTAACATTCACGCATGCAGTATATTAAGAAGAGTTAGAAGACTGTACTAACCTCACTAGTAGAAAAGTGGTCGCCGACTTGCCACCAAACAGATAGCAGAGAAGCGATCGCCGCCAAGCACACAGCCTTGCCGAGTTGCTGCGCCGCCTTGCCGTAGTAGCCTGCCGTCTCGTCGGACTCGCCGCGTCTCCGAATCTTTTTTATTGAAGTTGATTCGCGTCAATTTGGATTGGGGAAGACAGACATACGATAAAAGCAGTCCTAGGGTTTTCAGTTTTCACTTATCAGATGACTTATGACTTATATATATATATATATATATATATATATATATATATATATATATATATATATATATATATTGGGTTATATTATAATTATTACAAAATATTAGTTATAAAATATAATATAAAATAATTAAATATTAAAAATATATTTTATATATATAAACAGGCCAGGCCTGCAGGCTCGTAGGCCAGACCTCCACATATAGGCCTGAGCCTATTTAACTAAATAGGCTATTAAATAGGCCTATGCTTGGTCTTTTAACTAAACAGGCCAGGCCAGGCCAGGCCATAGGCCCCTGTGTAGGGGCCTGGCTTATTCCCACCCCTAGATATAAGCATGTTTTGGCTCCATATCTAGTGATGCATTTAAGAATTAATTTGACCCATTGTCAACTCATATGCTTAAAATACACAAGAACTTAGTAACAATTCGGATTGCACAAAATATATTTTTGGAAAAATTGTCAAATAGACCCTCGAACTTTAACTTAAAAGTTAATTAGGCCCCTAAACTTTTTAAAGGTGCAATTACACTCATCAACAATTCATTTAGGTGCAATGAAGCCCAAAATCAAGTTAATGACCTGCTATCACAGGTCATTAAGGTTCAGGCCACCTTCCGACGAAATTTCCGACAAACAAAAAAAAAAAAAAAGTGACCGGCGAAATTTCCGGTAAAAAAGTGACTGCCGCGACCGTTCGTCAATCGCCAGTCACTTTTTTTTTTTTGCTGGAAATATCGCTGGTCACTTTTTTTTTTTTTGCCGGAAGGTGGCCTGAACCCTAATGACTTGTGATAGCTGGTCATTAATTTGTTTTTGGGCTTCATTGCACATAAATGAATTGTTGATGGGTGTAATTACACCTTTAAAAAGTTTTGGAGTCTAATTGACTTTTAAGCTAAAGTTCGATGGTCTATTTGACCCTTTTCCCTATATTTTTTAAGTTAGTAATGCATAAAATGAAGTGGAACCCATTTGATGACGTCTAAAACATTACACTTTTACCTTGGAATTTCCCTTGGGTTATTAGAGTGATGGACTTTGTTCTCCAACTATTTTTTTTTTTTTTTTTTTTTTTTTTTTTATGCAACGAAGCAATAAAAATGAAAAAAATGCATCTGATTATTTGAGGTATGATTTTGGTGTTTCACAACATAGTGTGTATGTAGTTTGAGAAAGAAGATGACTTGGGTAAACATAGTTTGGAGTGGCTTTGACAGTTATGCATTTCCGTGTCTTTGTAATGGTAATAAGTTTTGGTATTTTGATTCAATAATTTCTTATTGTCCAAAAACGAAGCTGAATACGATGCTCTTATTATAGGACTAAAGTTGGTTAAATTTCTTTAAACAAAGTCTTAAATTTAGATCCGATTCTCGGTTGGTATTTGGTAATAGGGCAGGTCAACAACCAATTAGAAACTAGGGAGGACCGAATGAGATGGTACTAAAACTGCTAAAAGGTTCGAAAAATAGGAATTGCAACAAATCCCGCGAATAGAAAATAGAGAAGTACGTAGACCTTTTGTCTTTCCTAACCCAATGGTTACATGAATACTTGGAATACTTATCCCGCATAGCACAAATAGTTGTAGTCCATTCACTGATTATTGAGAGGGACGAGGTACTAGCTATCCTGCCTGCCTAGAACAAATAGAAGACTGAGGTCACCCTATAGAAAATACGGTTAGAAATAATTATTTCCTAACATTGATTTATATAATAAAGATTGTATATTCAAATGTGCTTAACACAATAACGACAACAGTTAAATAAAACCGTTGTTTAAAAAAAAACAAAAAAAAAAAGAGCGCGCAATAACAACGATTTTAAAAAACTGTTGGCTTTGTAGTGTTGTTATTCAAGTGCGTTTAAAGACAACACACCAACAACAACGGTTAAAAAACCGTTGTCTTTAGAAAAAAAAAAAAAAAAGAGCGCGCAAAGACAACGATTTTAAAAAATCATTGTCTTTGCAGTGTTGTGTATTCAAGTGAGCTTAAAGATAGCACACCAACACCAACGATTTAAAAAATCGTTGTCCTTTAAGAAAAAAGAACGTGCAAAGACAACGGTTTTAAAAAACCGTTATCTTTGTAGTGTTGTATATTCAAGTGTGCTTAAAGACAACATGTAACACCCCCGATTTTCACAACTTTTAAAAACAATTAAAGCTTAGTAAAGAGATAAATTCTACTCATCAAGACTTAAAGTAATGCGGAAGCAAAAAGGAAAAATACGGGAGATGTCATGCCACACCTATACATCTATAGGTGCACATGCTAAGTCTAAACAAACGTACAAGCCCTGTTCATAACAATCCATGGCTCACAGGCCAAAACTCTAACTAAAACAGTCATAGGGAGCTACACTATCTAACAACAGCTAGCGCGCTCTCCAAAAGCTACTCAAGACCTGTAAAGCAACATAAAGAAAGGGGATGACACCCGGTTAACGAACATTGCTGGTAACCCATCAATACGCATTAAATAGCATATATAGATAGTATAAGTCAAAACCATTTTCGAAACGGAATACAGTATATATCAGTTCAAAAGTCATAGAGAGAAGTCAACTGCAAAAACTCATTCACACTCTCAAGGAAAGAGGGAAATCAACATCCCATGACAACAACAACAACAACAGTAAACAATACAACTCGAGATGTATTCTACTTATCACAAAGTAGAATACATCAAGACATGCTCATTAGCGAAGATACACATACACACATTGGCAACTACATGCCACAATGACAACTACATGTCACAAGAACACAATTCCAAGTTCCAACCTTATGCCATGTTCCAACCTCATGGCTACCCCCGACTTTATTACAGTTCCAACCATTACCTCCGGGTAACCCATGTACTTCTGAGTCCAACCTTATGCCTCCGGGAACCGTCGCCAACAACTGCCAACATTTCCGCCAACATATCAGTACACGAGGGTACATTTCATATCACACAACCGCCAACATATGAGCCTACGCTTAGGTCACACCACCAATTTCTATCATGGCCACACGAGGACCACATCTGTACCTTGGAGATTAAAACCCCATAAACTTTAATCATACAATCAAGGTACAGCAAGTACACACGTTTTCATCACAGGAATAAATCAATTGATCACAACAAAGATATGAAACTATAGTCAACAAGGAATGATTACAATCCGACACCAACGATAGTCAACACAAGTTGCCAACCTCAATAGGAAAGAACAAACCACACACACTAGCATTTCAACATCAAACTAGCATGCTTATCAAACGGGTAAACTAAATATAGTTCCATAGAACATACAAGACTGACCATAGTCCAACGAATCACAAAATTGGACACTTAGCACGATTCAAGACACCAAATCCTACATGGATTCCTAACATACCATTCTAGACATACGAAACATCAAGAAGACACTCAAATAGCCTAATAAAACAACATCGGGATGTCAAAACATCAATACCGAGTCAAAACAATTACGAGGAACAAATCCCCGCCAACAACTCATAACGTTCCCCGCGGGTGAGGCCATGGGTAGACAACCTCCCCGGGTACCAAGGCCCACAACATATGTACCCCGCGGGTGGGGCGAAGGGTGGAGCTCTGCCCGCCGTTCCGCCCGCGGGTACCAACCTGAACCCAAAATAATGCCTTCGGGGATTTTCAACAAGTCGAAAACACCCAAAATCTGACACAATATAACAATATGACTTGAACCCAAGAAATAGCCAAGCAATGGCATTCAAGAACCCTAATAGCAAGCTCTAAACATGCACTACCACAAGATAATGCATCAAATCTCACATTTCATCACAAAAATCACAAGTAGAAGCCAAGAAATCATCATATAAGTAAGAAAATAGGTTTTGTAAAGCATGGGTTACCTTTGTAGCCTAGCACTTCACTTTTCTCACCCTTAAAATCTTCTCTTAAAGCTCTTCTTCAACACCAACTTCATAAACACACCAAAAGACAACAAAGATTCTATTTTTAGAAAAAGACACCTAGAAAGATACTAAAAACACCAAGAGATCAAGGATCTTACATACCCTCCCCTATGCTCAAGGTTAGGAAAGTATGAATCTTGGAAGCCAACTTGTAGGATTTAGGATGCCCCAAATTTGTCTTAGAGAAGAAGCTACCAAATTCTTAGAGAGAAGGTAGAGGTTTTCTGTTTAGAGTGTTGATGAATGAAATGAAAGGATGATGCTAGGTTAGCTTGGAGCACAAACTTTAGGTAGAAAGACTTCTTTGCCCTTACTAAAGTTGGAAGATTAAGGAGACAATGGAACAACTCACTAGGCATAAGGTACAACTCTTTGACTCGGATTGACTAGTCAAATTCTAGTCCTCCAACTATTGAATTTTCAGGATTTTAGGAATAAATTACCAATAAAGCTAGGATTAATTATCTAATTAATCCTTAACTAGAGTTTGGATTTACGGGGTGTCACACAACACACTCACGACAACTGTTAAAAAAACGTTGTCCTTTAAAAAAAAAAAAAAGAGTGCGCAAAATGCCAAAGACAACACACAACGACAACGGTTAAAAATATTATTGTTTTTTTTTTTTTTTTTAAAAAAAAGAGCGCGCAAAGACAATGGTTTTAAAAACTCATTGTCTTTGTAGTGTTGTGTATTCAAGTGCGCTTAAAGACAATACACCAACAACAACGGTTAAATAAAACCGTTGTCTTTTAAAAAAACGTGCAAAGACAACAGTTTTAAAAAATTGTTGTCTTTATAGTGTTGTCTATTCAAGTGCACTTAAAGACAACACACCAACGAACGGTTAAATAAAACCGTTGTCTTTAAAAATAATAATAAAAAAAGTGGAAAGACAATGGTTTTAAAAAACCATTGTCATTGTGGTATTGTCTTTTCACAAAATGCACAAAGATAACACACTTATAACAACGGTTAAGAAAAAATTATTGTTTTTTACAAAAGTGTTGCGTCAAAGACCACGATTTTTGACAAAATTATTGTCTTTTTAAACAAAAAACAACACTTTTGTTAAAAGCTGTTGTCTATATAGTGTTTTTTTTTGTACATTTTTCTTGTAGTGTGAATTTTATTTTCTACAATTTATTACTCCGTATATTTTATGTTTTGATTTCATGTTGGATAATCTCATATAAAACAAACACTCTCATCAAACAATCTTATTGGCTGAAAAGAACATAGAGAAAATAAAATGAGATACATACCATCTAAAATTAATAGGAATAAGGGTCAAATAGGCCATCGAACTGCACACAATAAAACAATTAGGCCACTGAACTTAAAAAACCAACAACTGGGTCCCTAAACTAATCAATTTCAAACAATTCTTTTAATTAGAAGGTTTCCAACAGGTCAACAGGTCATCCTTCCAAATTAATTATTTTTTAAAATTTAAATTTTAAAAATTAATTATTTAAATTTAAAAAAAAAAAAAAAAAAAAACTGGTTCCAGCCGGAGACGGTCGTCTCCGGCTGGATTCCAGTTTTTTTTTTTTTTTAATAATTAATTTTTAAAATTTATATTTTAAAAAAATAATTAATTTGGGAGATGACCTGTTGACCTGTTGGAAACCTTCAAATTGGAAGAATTGTTTGAAATTGATTAGTTTAGGGACCTAAGTGTTGATTTTTTAAGTTCAATGGCCTAATTGTTTTATCGTGTGCAGTTCGATGGCCTATTTGACCCTTATTCCAAATTAATAAATAATATAATCAATGTCCTTGCGGATATAATCAATTTCACTTTTTGGTGTCCATTCACACATTATAGGCGGTGAAGGCTAGGGTGGTTGCATGATTGTGACACCTCACCATCTAACAGCACAAAACTAACACAAGCTAGTCAGTCAAAACATGATATTTGCATTGCCGTCCTAATAATATTGCATTTATCATAGGGGGAGGACAACTCCATGCAGCGTTAGTTTGACAACTGTAATTAACATGCAAACTAATTAAGTCATGACAATTACACATGTTATGTTGTTTACTTTCTTTTGGTACATTAAATGAGCAACAGGGCCGGTTCTGAGCATGTCTAACATGAGCGATTGCACAGGGCCCCATATTTTAAAAATAAAACTATAGGTATATATAGTAATAATAGTATTTATTTTATAAAAAGAAAATTGAGCCCAAATTGCTTTAAAAACCTAAAAAAAAAAAAATCTATATATATAAGGACAATTAGGTTAGACTATAAGTAATTAGATATCAAGTCAGTGTTATTCGAGAAGCCCTACTTCAAGTGGCAGATACAGACAGTGATTCTAATATTGAAAGTGGGGCAAGATCTTTAGCTACAAATGAGCTTAGTAACTTTGAATTTTTGCTAGCCATAGTCATTTGGTTTGAAATCTTATATGCGGTTAATTTAGTTAGCAAGCAATTGCAAACAAAAGATATGCTTCTTGATATTGCTATTAATCAAATTAAATGGTTAGTTTCTTTCTTCAAGAATTATAGAGAAAATAGTTTTTCTAGTGCCATGGATAGTGCAAAGGAAATTGCCAATGAATTATAAATTGAGCCAGTGTTTCCTCAAAAGCGAAAAATTCGTAGAAAAAGACAATTTTATGAGAGTGTTGATGACACTTCATTATCACCCGAAGAATCTTTTAGGGTTCATTATTTTTTATATATTGTAAATCAAGCTATTATTTCATTGACCCAGAGGTTTGAGCAATATGAAGTATATGAAGGAATTTTTGGTTTTTTGTTTAGTTCTGACAAGTTACAATCAATGACTGATATCAATTTGAAGTCTTGTTGCACTTGTTTAGAAGCAGCTCTTAAGAGAGATGATCAGTGTGGTGATATTGATGGAAATGAATTGTATTTGGAGCTAAAATTGCTTAGAGAGATTTTATCAAAAGAAAAGATAGGTAAGGACACTGAGTATATTGAATTCATTGAAACAGATTGGTTGTTTTCCAAAATGCTACTATTGCATATCGAATATTATTAACTATCCCAATTATTGTTGTCCCTGCAGAAAGGAGTTTTTCGAAGTTGAAATTGTTGAAATCTTACTTACAATCAAGTATGTTGCAAGAGAGACTCAACGGATTAGCTTTAATCTCAATTGAAAATGAGCTTTTGGAAGAAGTTGATATCAAAAGTTTGGTAGATGATTTTGCGTCTAAATGTGCACGACGCGTGTCACTTTTTAAATGGAATTTTAGATGTATTCTTTATACAATGTTTATATGTTGATACAACTTTTTGAAGAGCGTAAATATTATTTATATATAGAAATTACTTATGAAAAAGGGCCCAAATTATGATATTGCGCAGGACCCCAATTTTTATTGGAACTGTTAGGAACATTGTATTAGGATTTTGATGATACCAATGTATTGTAGAATAGTAGACCCCTAACTATTTATCTTTTCGATCGCTGCTTTCGTCCTAGACGAAAGTTGCCATAACTCCTCTGTGATTCGTGTTAAGCTAGACAAACACACGAAAATGAGTTATGACTAGATGTTAGGATCTCCAAGACGAAAGAAGACACAAGCCATGATGAACAACGAAAGATCAAGGTGGAGTTGTCAACTATCACGAAAGGAAAGCTTTGTTAAAGACGATCTTTTTCAAGCATTACTTCTCTCCAACAACGAGAAGAATGTTTTACCTGTCTGATTTGACAACATCCTAGGACAATAAGACTTCATCTTATGGGACACACTTTTCAAGGAGCATTAAATGAAGAAGTACTATCTCCTGAAGCTAGAGGACAAAAGCCTGAAGCTTTCTATACCTTCAACGGCTACATAGTACAATCCCATTAATGGAGCATTTAATGCATGAAGCTCCCCGGTCCTTGTCCACTGGTTAAAAGGTTCGAAAATTTCATCTCCCTCCAACGGATGAATTTTCTCACCTATATAAACCCACCTTCATCAACTAAGAAGGTGCTGGTTCGCTATTCACTCGACCAATACTCTTGCAAAAGCTCTTGAAAAAATTTCCATCTCTCTAAAGCTTTTGAGAACCAGTTTAAGGTGTTAAGATTCTTGAAGAAGACTATCTGCTACTATCTTACACCTCAAGGAAGTCTTGTTGCATTTGTTCGAAGCAATCATCCCACGCAGTCAAGACTTCATCGTTGGAGAAATCAAGAAACCATTTTCTACCAACCTCAACTCAGAAGAAGAAGTTGATAAAGGCGGAGTAAACTCGAGGAGTTGAAAAACCTACGAAGGCTGTCCGGCTTAGTGATCAAGGAAGTCTTTGTGTAATTGTACTAAAGGGTGATAGTGCAATCCTTCCAACAGTTGTGGAAGAAGAGTGGAGTAGGAAACGTTTAGCCGAACCACTATAAAATCTCGTGTCTCTCTTATCTCTTTACTTACGCTCTTCTTTTTCGCATTCATATCATTTTATTTATCTTTACCGAGAGTTTTCCTAAATACGTAAACCCATGCAAAGCTATTAAAACGAATCTATCTTATCCGCTGCGCCAAGACACCGAAAGGTGACCTTTAGGGCATTTCACGAAGAGAATCTATTCACCCCCCCCCCCTCTAGACTCTCGTTACATTCTATCGGGACCATCAAGTGGTATCAGAGCCAAATACCTTGAACGGTAAAGGCTTTGCGTTTACTGCCTGGTAGATCCCCTTTCAAAATTCAAAAAAATCTGCATAATCTTTAGCTTTGCACAATCTTTTACAAAATGGATCATGCTAACCGTTTCAAACAGCTTGCCTTTAGTCTTGCCAAATTTGATGACTGGAAAATAAGAATGCAGGCACACCTTTGCTCGATACACGATGAAATGTGCGACGTCATAACCACTGGACCCATTACTGTGATGATGGCGAACACACAGGCGGCAGCTCAGGGTGCCGGTGCTGAGCAAATGATACTGAAGCCAAAAGATCTATACACTCCGGAAGAAAGGACAAGATCCAACTTGGACAACGTGGCTAGAAACATCCTCTATAACTCCCTTGATGACTCGCTGTTTCCCAGAGTCCGAAAGTGCAAGAATGCCATGGAGATATGGAAAGTTCTGATGGAACTAGGAGAAGGGGATGAGCAAGAGAAAGACAACAAGCTGACTGTAGCTATGAAAAAGTTTGAAGACTTTAAAATGCTCCCAAATGAAACAATCATGGACATGGAGCTGAGATTCACCAAGCTCTTGGGAGATCTAACAGATCTCGGGAAAGATCTGACTAAGAAAGAAAAGAGTCTGAAAATCCTTCGTGGTTTACCAAATACTTGGGAAATGAAGGTTATAGCAATGAGGGATAGTCGAGATATGAAGACAACAAGCACTGCCAAGATCTTCAGTGATCTCAAAGCATATGAGTTCGAACATGAACCGAAAGATGCCGAAGACCCAGAAACAAGAAATGTCGCTCTCGTGGCAAATCAATCAGCATCAACATCCAGCAGGTCGAAATCTAACTCTTGTGATTTTTTATCTGATGAACAATATGCGTTATTTGTCAGGAAAATGAAAAGGTTCATGAGAAAGAACAACTTTCAAGATCCACAACGGTCGGGGCACCGAAAGAGGCATGAGAACTTCCCTCAAACCTCAAAAACCGAAACCATGGACTCGCAGCTACTGTGCTATAACTGCCGAAAGCCAGGACACTTCAAGGCGGATTGTCCTCATCCTATAGTGAGCAAGCATCAAGATAACAACACCACCACAATTCCCTCAAAAGATACTGGAGAAAGATACAAAAGGAGCGACAAGCCTGAATCATCAAACTCCAGAAATGAAGGAAGAAGGAAAGCAATGGTGGTAACCGAAACCTCTGAAACAGTGGTAACCCAAAGTAGCTCCTCAAGCTCTAGCTCAAAAGACGAAAATACTGATGAAGATAAAGGACTGCTGTGCCTATTTAGTCAAGAATCAGAAGAACTGTGCATCATGGCAGATGAAGACGAGGTAAACTCTCACTCATCTTCTTGTTATTCAGCAGAGTCAAGTTCTGTGGGAAGTTATACCTCCAATGAATCTGTCACCGAAATGATGAGGAGGTTCAACATGATAAATAACACTTACTCCAAACTTAAAGAGGAGAACTCTCGGCTCATGACTAGCTATAATGAACTAAAGCAAGTTCGTGATGAGAACAATATGCTAGTCATTGCTAAGGAGCAACTTGAGAAAGATGTTCTCGCTCTAAAGGAGCAATGCACAGCAAAAGAAAAGAGAGAGCAAGAACTGCTTGAAGTCTTGGATAAATTTAATAATTCATCCAATCTAATGGATAGAATGATAAATGAATCCAGACTGCCCGGGGAAAACTGGAATTGGTTTTAACCCCAGCTCCTCTTCACAAGTCGAATTGAACAAATCCAAGAATGCATATTCACACGAAAGCTTCGAAGCTGCATTTGTTCAAGGACCCACCCAGGTGTCTGAGCCTATGATGGTAATTAAAAATGTCAAAATACCACAATCAACAAGCCAACCGAAAGGAAAGGCTGTACAACGAATTGTGGAAACTGGAAAGAAGAAATCTGGTAATGGCAATCCTAGACAAATTTATGTCAAAAGGAATGGACCAAATGGCAATAGACAAAATCTAAACCATACAAGAGGTCAGCCTAACCAGAATACTCAATCCAATAGAAAGACGAATGTTAACCAGAGGCAATATCGTCCGAAATTTACACGAAAGAATCCTACTCGAGGAATCTAAAAGAACGGACAAATCAGACAACCCGAAAGATCTTTCAAAAGATCTGGGTATGGAAATGGATGGACTAGGCCATCAGAAGAAGATTGGTTTGATTACCCAGAACCTCTCTCTAGAGCAGTATTTGAAAAGGTTCATCTGCGTAAACAAACTAATCATCTCAGGCATTATGAAAATCCTCCTCAGGAAGACCAACGCAAGAAATATAATGCTAAAGTCTTTGCCAGCATTCATTATGATTATCGTACATCTAATGGATATAAAGGACCAAGGATCAGTCATGGGCACTCTAGGTTGATGTGGGTTCCAAAGTTGACTGCTAACCCTCAAGGACCCGAAACTCAATGGGTACCTAAAAACACATGATCTTTGATGCAGGAGAAACAGGTCATATGGTATGTCGATAGTGGATGCTCAAGACATATGACTGGTGATAAGACACTATTGAGCAACTTTTTGGAAGTAGATGGACCCAAAGTTATCTTTGGAGGAGAAAACAGTGGCAAAACTCGTGGAAAAGGGGACATAATCAAAAAGGGAATAACAATTCAAGATGTCTCTTATGTTGAAGGATTGAAGTTCAATCTCCTAAGCACAAGTCAATTCTGTGACAAAGGATACAAAGTAGAATTCCTCAAAGACGAATGCAAAATCGTGAACACGAAGGATGGCAAGACAGCTCTAACGGGTCAACGAAAGAAGAATATGTATGTAATATCTTTAAATTCTTCTAACGCTAATGTTTGTCTTGTGGCTAAAAGCAATGCAGATCTCAATCCAGAATGGCACAACAAGCTAAGTCATCTGAACATGAAGATAATAAATAAGCTTGCCAAAAGAAATCTAGTGAGAGGACTACCAGAAGTATCTTACACGAAAGATAAAATATGTGAGGCATGTCAAAAAGGAAAGCAACTCAAATCATCTTTCAAGTCAAACGATGTAGAGGCAAATTCTCGATCTCTAAGCCTTCTACACATGGATCTCTTTGGACCAGTAGACCCAGCAAGTTTGAGTGGAAGAAAGAATACTCTTGTTGTAGTAGATGACTACACAAGATATACATGGGTGCTTTTCTTGAAGAAGAAGAACGAAACAGAAACAGCTCTTCCAAACTTCTTGAGACAACTTCAAACAGAAAAGGAGGTCAAAATAATTCGAATAAGATCGGATCAAGGAACGGAATTTGTCAACAAAGTGATAAAGGAATTCTGTGCACAAAATGGTATCTTCCATCAACTCTCGGCAGCACGAACTCCTCAGCAAAACGGAGTAGCCGAAAGGAGAAACAGAACCTTGAAAGAAGCTGCACGAACAATGATCTCATACTCAGGTCTACCTAAGAGATTTTGGGCCGAAGCCATAAATACGGCATGCTATACACAAAATAGATCCTTGATCAACAAATCTCACAACAAGACATCGTATGAGCTATGGAAAGGTAAAACTCCTAGTATTGGTTATTTTCATGTCTTTGGTTGCAGGTGCTTCATACACAACAACGGAAAGAATCACCTGAGGGCTTTTGACGAAAGAGCCGATGAGGGATTATTCATGGGATACTCTTCCGTAAGCATGACATTCAGAGTGCTAAACAAAAGAACTATGATTATTGAGGAATCTATTCATGTCAAGTTTGATGAACAATCTGAGAAGAATCCTTCTGGATGCAAAACATCGATCACTTCAAGTCAAAATCCTCAGCAACCTGTTGACGAAGACATCTCGGACGAAGAAGATATACTTTCGTCCTACATGAAATATCAACCAAAAGCCTCAGAACCCGAAAACACATCTCAAGAAAAGGTTGGAACTCAACAGGATGATCCGTCAAGTGTCACAACGTCTGAACCCATGATATACATTGATCTACCATATATTCCTGAAATGGATGCTCAAAATCAACAAGATGCTTTTGAACCAGACCTTCGGTGGTTAAGAGATCATCCTTCAAGTCAGGTTATTGGTAATATACAAAAAGGTGTGAGAACAAGAGCCTCATTACACGAAAGTATGATGGCATGCTTCTTGTCACAAATAGAACCAAAGTCTATAGAAGAAGCTCTAAGTGACCCTGACTGGGTAATAGCTATGCAAGAAGAGCTCCATCAGTTTGAACGAAACGAAGTATGGGAACTTGTATCAAGACCTTCTCACCAAAACGTCATTGGAACTAAATGGGTGTTTCGAAACAAAATGAGTGAAGATGGGCTCATTGTTAGGAACAAATCTCGTCTTGTTGCTAAGGGGTATTGCCAAGAAGAAGAAATTGATTTTGATGAAACCTTTGCCCCAGTAGCTAGATTGGAGGCTATACGAATATTCCTAGCCTTTGCAGCCTATAAGAATTTCAAAGTTTATCAAATGGATGTCAAAAGTGCATTCTTGAATGGACTTCTTGAAGAAGAAGTATATGTTGAACAGCCTCCTGGCTTTGCAAAAAATAATGAACTTGAAAAGGTATATCATCTCAAGAAGGCTCTATATGGCTTAAAGCAAGCCCCACAAGCCTGGTATGACACTCTTTCATACTTCCTTATCAACTGTGGCTTCATGAAAGGAGTTGTTGACAAAACTCTCTTTCGTATAAAAGATAATGATCATATCCTTTTGGTTCAAATTTACGTTGATGACATTATCTTCGGAAACACGAATCCTGTTCTTTGTGAAAAGTTCTCCAATCTCATGAAGGGAAAATTTGAGATGAGTATGATGGGAGAACTAAACTATTTTCTGGGTTTACAAGTCAAACAATGCTCAGATGGAATATTCATAAATCAAACTAAATATACCAAGGATTTAATCCGAAAATTTGGTATTGATGGAAAAAGTTCTGTCAAAATTCCTATGAGCACATCCCTTAGAATGGATGTTGATAATGAAGGAAAAGATGTTGACCAGAAAAACTTTCGAGGCATTATTGGTTCTCTTCTATACCTAACAGCAAGCAGACCTGACATTTCGTTTGTTGTTGGTGTTTGTGCTCGATTTCAAGCCAAGCCGAAAGAAAGTCATTTAAGCGCAACTAAAAAGATATTAAGATATCTTAAGGGTAAGCAAAGTGTCGGACTCTGGTATCCGAAAGAAGGAACATTTGATCTAATTGGGTACTCAGATGCAGACTTCGCAGGGTGTCGAATTGATCGAAAATGTACCTCAGGAACCTGCCAGTTCCTAGGGGTAAGAATTGTATCTTGGTTTAGCAAGAAGCAACACTCCATTGCCACAAGTACGGCTGAGGCCGAATACATAGCAGCCGGAAGTTGTTGTGCTCAAATCTTATGGATGAGACATCAATTGAGAGATTATGGCATAAATGCACAAGAAGTGAGCATTAAATGTGACAACATGAGTGCAATAGCCATTACACATAATCTTGTCCTACACTCTCGGACTAAGCACATTGATATCAAATATCACTTCATTCGTGATCATGTCGAGAAGAAAGACATATCTCTTGAATATGTCAATACTGATGATCAATTAGCAGATATACTCACAAAACCCTTGAGTGAAACAAGATTCTCCTCTCTAAGGCATGAAATCGGAATGATTGAAATGACATAAAGCCTAGAGAATCAAATCTGCAAAGATTCTTGCTCTTGATACTCAAAAGATTTGATCCACTCTTACACGCAAGGATCTTTATAAATGAGGCACTCTACGTGATTAAAATTTCATAACTAACAAAAACACTAGTGTTTGTCTTTGCATGTGCAGATATGAGTACAGGAAGCGAAAGAACGATCACGGAGACGGAAGGAAGAAAAAGCGAAATACTCAATGAGCCACTTGTAACTGAACAGGAGCTCAATAAATTTCTCTCTGTCTTTTGTGATCTAATAAAGTTGTTATCTTTTTTCTCTTCAAATGAATGCATTTCTTGACTATGTCTAATTTTTTGTCTGTTTTTGCCCAAAGTCACAGGATAATTCATAAATCTTATGGATGCATTTATCTCATGCTTAATCTGGTCAAAAAGGGGGCCATGATTCATTATAAGTTACATGACTTTTAAGTTCCTTGAAGTCGGAGCCTCATAAAGAAACAGAGTCTCACCTGAAATCGATATCTTCTTGACCATATTTATGAGCATTTATTGATATGTTGAAAAACATGCATATCAGTCACATGAGCTTTGTGGAATTTCTGCTATAAAAGGAAGTGAGTTATTCACAGTTTCTTTATCCCCTTCCCTAACATGTCTCCTAAGAAGCGTTTCACAAGAGATGACTCTCGCAAACTACGAGAGGCTGCTAGACGCCTCCGAGAGGAACAAGGTGACTTGTATCCGGGTAATAGCCCACAAGCTCCTGTAGATCTTGTCTCTGACTCAGACTCATCTCCTCTATATGATGAGATGGCTGGCTTCATTGTTGAATCTGAAAGTGAGGAAAAGGTTTCAAAAGACCCCAATGAGACCATCCCAGAAGATCCCAGCAAATGGGATGATCGAGACTATATGGCCTTTCTGGCACAAGAGAATTGGAAAGAGAAATATGATCAAGAGGAAGAACCTGAGTCCTCATCCGGTTCCAACTTCCTTCGTACCAGGAAGTGGTACAAGAATATGTTGGGAAAGCTCAAAAAGGATAAACCTGAGTCCTCCACAGTCAAGAAAGACGAGAAGAAGAAAAAATGAAATTACTGATTCTGTATCTATGTATTTTCTTCTCTTGGTATCATGAATAATAAAAAATGTGTTGGCTCTGGTTCTCTCTTGAACGAATCTTTGTGTGTCCTTTTCATCATTTGACTTCTGTATTGAATCAAGGACAACTTTCTTGGAAAAGAATATATTCTCTAAAGCGTGCCTTGGTCAAGTCATTCGGACACATCTTTTAGGAAGTCCAAATCTCTATTTAATGGACCTTCTCACTTATCCATGGACTCATTCTTCATCTCTCCTAAGATTATGGATAAAGGAAAGGGTAAGGCCCTCTCATCCGAAAGCTTGTCTGAGCCTGAAAAAATGTCTCATCGTGATCTTGGAAATTCTACTGAGAAAGGCTCACCATCTGGGAAGGAACCAGAGATCTCAGAGTTCTATTCTCTTGTTCAACTTACACCTCTTCTGAAACATGAAGAGAAGTATCGTGCACTGTACGCTGGTGCTAAAGCCACAATTCTGGCGGCACTAGATGATATGGAGAGACAAGTTCTCTCTAGAGAAACTCTGGGAGCTGATCATGAAACTCTCATCGCTGAAGTTTTTGCGCATGAAATTCGAAAGAAGGAGTACTTTGAGCTTGCACGAAAGAAGAAGGGTAGCATTGAGTGAAGGCTAGCTTGCCTACTAATGCACGAGAGATTGTAATCGTTTATGTTAACTATGTTTTGTGTAATAAATCTCTCGGGTAAAGTTCCTCTGTTGATGTAACGGTTAAGGAGATTTGTTTGACTTTATTTGTCTTACAAATCTTATGCTAGGGTAATCTTATCTATGTTCGGATTTTGGAATCGTGTCTAAGACGCTTCGTCTCTATCTTTTAATCCAAACCGTTAAGACGCTTTGATAATGGGGATCATGTGGCCGAGAAAAATGGTCCACTACCCCTCTCTGTCTGACACAGATTGAGACGTGCATTTAATGCACCCATAAGCACTCAAGTGCTTCTCTCTGTCCTCATTAAATGATAGAATGATCGTTTTTTATCTGCACACGATCTTATCACATCCCCACTATGATCAGCTACCATATGAAGAAGAGGAATCGGTGATTCTTTTGAAATTCAAATAATCCATTTTCAAATGGGTTACGCATAACCGTTTACTCGGAGCAAGATAAAACCCCCCATAAACCCTACTTTCAATTTTTACCGTCTCTTTTTCACTTAACCATTTCTCATCTCTCATAGTTCTCTGCTTCGCTAATCCTCAACAATGGCGGAACCTTCTCAAGCTTCACCCACTGATAAAGAACCAGAAACACCCACTGTTCTGGAAGTTCCAAGCTTTCCGACTGAAGACTTAAGGTTCATTGAATCCAGAGTTCCTTATATTGTCGGAGGAAGTATGTGGGATGCTCATGGCTTTCTTGAATACATCCTGAATAGAAAATTTGGAGAAAACATCATCAGACTCCTCACACACCTATACACCTTATGGCATCCTATCGATGTGACTCAGTTCTATTTGAATGCTTCAATATCCTCGGATTATCTGACCATTACTTCCAGAGTTAATAATCATCATGTGGTCCTCACCTCTGAAGACGTTAGATCAACGTATGGATTTCGACAAAGAGATGAAACCTACAAGTCTGATATCATCTATTATCATCTCGATCCAGAAGACTTCTATGAATCTATCAAGCACAGTGAAGCACCCTCCAAAGAAAAAATCACCTGGCCGTTGAAGAAGAAGTGGTTCCGGCTAGATTATGAATTCACTATCGATATTTTTAACAAGATTGTTGATCACAAGACTTCGGGTACTGATGATGTGACGAAGGACAAGTTAAAAATGCTGCATGCTTTTCTGAATGAGTTTAAGGTCGATTGGTCAAAGATCATCTTCAACAACACTGCTCATGCCATCACCTTTCATAGGAAGAGTCCAGGAGATATCACAAAGAAGTTGGGGTATGATTTTGTAATAAGCCATCTTCTTGCTACAAAAGGAGTCATTTTGCGCCCAGGAATTCCGCCTGGACAAAAAGTTTGTCACATGAAACAGAAACCATCAGGGTATGATAAGCAGAAGGCGTTGGAGTTAGGTATTCCTGTTGAACAGGTTAAAACCAAGAAGAAGTCAAGAACCTCTAAGGTATTGGAGGATGATCAACCCAAGCCTAAACGTCAAAAGCGGGAAAAACACTCCTCTCGGAGTAAGGCAAAGAAGAAAGAAGCTGCTCCACCTGTTCCAGAGAAGAAAGATCCTGTTTCACCAGAATCAATCATTGTCAAAAATTCACCCGAAGAGGAAGATAATTTGATTCTCTCAAGAATCATCAAAAAGGGTCACTTTCGGTCCCCTGGAAAACTGAAGTCTTCCCAGGAGAAAAGTCTTACACCGAAAGTAGCTGACACGAAAGAAGCACCTTCACAGGGGGAAGAAGTCACGAAAGCAGTATTCTCTAAGGGGGAACCACAACCGAAAGATGCCCTTCCCGAAAGAATCTCTAATGTTCAAGACCTTGAAGCTGGTCTCGGTTCTTCTCAAGACCTCCATCCACAAGAACCTACTTTGGCAGAGCAACTCCTTCGTGAGTTGACACAAGAACCTGCTGATGTAGATATGGAGGCTAGATGCTTAAACCTTCCACAATAACCGGATTCACCAGCAAAGACGAAAGGAGCAACAGATGTGTTAATTGCTTTGCCATCTCATCCACAAGAACCTACCTACACAGAGCAGGTTAGTCTGATACAAGAACCTGTGTTGGTAGACGAGACAACCGCAAGGAAGGTAGCAACTCCGGAAATCCCGAAACCTTCAGCACCTACAGTAACTGTTCCTCAACCTTCACCAGATCAACTTCTCAGAGAATCCATTGAAAGGGATTACAAACAATTCTTGCAGTGGCAGAAGTGGCGCATTGCTCCTCTAAGGATCTTTCTTGAAACTTTTGAAGCAATGCAGGACGAAGAAATCTTTGCACTCGAATGGGTTGGCACCGATGATGTCTACAAAGCACTTCGGCTTGAAGAAATTTATCGAGTGTATTCCTACAAGATAACCAATCGCTCTCTCGGAAAAGACAAATCCCCACTTGTCATTCCCCTCAACAAATCATCCTTAGCACCAGAAGTTGAAGCAGAATTGAAACAACTTCGTCGTTCCCTATTACTCTCAAAGGTCAAAACCATCATGGAAAAGGAACATCAGCGTGATCCTAAAGGAAATACCAGTGGATCGAAAGATGAGCATGGTAGAGAGATTGAGCACGAAGAGAGTGATTCCGAAGAAAAGGATGAGGAAGAAAATGATGATGAAGTTGAAGATACTGATACTGATGATGATACTGATGATGATGATGATGATGATGATGATGATGATGATGATGATGATGACAATAATGATGATCACTTGGGTGATGAAGGTATTCAAGAAGACGAACCCGAAGACAGTCATACAGTTCTTATTGGTCCTGATTATGAAACTTATCCTCAAAGATCTCCTCTAACGAACTTACCTTCAGAAAGTGATGATACGAAAGAAGCTTCAAGTAGATATCACGAAGATCTGTCTCGTGCTATTGTTCCACATGTTCAAAATATGGACGAAACTCCAATCAAGCCAGAGAAAGACAAAATAAATGAGGGCAAAATGGAAGCCTCACCTGTTCTGATTAGCTCAGCGAGTGATGGAAAAAGGGAAGCACCGCCCCAACATGAAACCATGGATACATCCCCAACCGACATTGAAGATAAATCAACAGCAGAATCTCTACGAACCATCATGGAACATATACGTCAGACAGTTCATACAGCCGAAACCATACACAAACACTACTTGACTCTACGAGAAAGGGACACGCAAGTTTTGGATGCTTTGAGCAAGAAGGTTGATCTTTTGTTAGACGCACAATCTCGACCTCAACCTCTACCTCCAACACAGCCTCAACCACAGCAACAGGATCAATCCGATCACAAGATTCTTGAGCGCATGGCAAAGAAGCTCCATGATCTTGAAACTGCCACAAACAAAGTTGCACGGAAACAACACGAGATCAAACATTCTCATTTCAGTCTCAAAGAACGTGTTGATCTAGCCTGCACAAAGATTGACACCTATCAGGACAACTCGTATCAACTGGGAGAATATGCTCTTCAGATTCTTGGGTATGCCCAGGATATTTTAATGGCAATAAACAAAGTTTCTTCTATCCCTCCTACAACTTGTGCTGATGATGCCAAAAAGGGGGAAAAGAGAAATGATGACAAGCACCATGAGGATGATGATCAGCCGAGAGATAACACGAAAGAACAAACTCCAGAAGCAAGATACTCTCCCTCTTGGACACCAAGAGACTCTGGTCGAAGAAACCCAAATCCATCTCACCCACCATCCAGATCTCGTGGTCGATACCATGGTCGACATCATTCCAGAACTCTTAAGCCCCGTCAATCTTTCGGTTCTGAAGCCAAGTACATCTTCACAGGTCTGCCTAAGAGAGAACAGACGAAACTAAGGCAGAGACTCATGAGAGACAACAAAGTCACCATGGATGGCATTGGAAACTTTGTAGACTTTGTACCATATGAAGAAGGCAGTGGCAAACGTTTTGAGGGTTGCAATAATCCTACTTGGTTGAAAACAAAGGATAATTATACAAGACAAAACCACATGAGCACTCAAAACGAAAGGATAAAAAGACAAAACAGAGAGCTGTGGAAAAAGCATGATGAAGAAATCAAGAGGAGAGATGATGAAGCAAGGGAAAGAGAAAGGATCAGAAGTCTCATAGAAGATCTTTCAACCATAACCAAGACTCTCCACAGAATGTTATTCACAATGCAGCTTTCAAAGTGCATAAAGAGTCAGGAAAAAGCTATCAAGAGGGCATGAATTCGTTTGAGCTAATTTCATGGTGGAAAGCAGGAATTGTTGAAGGAAGCAACATTCGTGAAGCCTATAACAACTACACAAGCCTGAATATCAAAGGAGAATATGAAGAGCTTGTCAGGACCAATCCTATCAGAATCTTCAGAGGAAAGATCAATGTGAAAATAGACTTCAAAAGAATGCAAAAGCTACAAAAAGAAAAAGATGACCAAGAACACAAGAAAGAAGCTCAACAGAAGTCAAAGCTCTTGGAAATGTAAGTTACCTTTCGTTATGTTCTCATCATAAAATTTTTGTAATGATCATATCTTTATATATAAAACTCTCATTGTCACACATCTCGTGTCACTTGTCTGAGTTATTTGTCCTTGTCTTCCTTTTTAACGCTTTAATCTAGAAAAAGTCTTGTAAACTCTCAAGTATGGCTGTTTTATAATAGAAAAAATCCTTATGGAACGTTTATCGGCTGTATGAGAAGAGTATAGGTTTTGGCATCATCAAAAAGGGGGAAATTGTTAGGAACATTGTATTAGGATTTTGATGATACCAATGTATTGTAGAATAGTAGACCCCTAACTATTTATCTTTTCGATCGCTGCTTTCATCCTAGACGAAAGTTGCCATAACTCCTCTGTGATTCGTGTTAAGCTAGACAAACACACGAAAATGAGTTATGACTAGATGTTAGGATCTCCAAGACGAAAGAAGACACAAGCCATGATGAACAACAACGAAAGATCAAGCTGGAGTTGTCAACTATCACGAAAGGAAAGCTTTGTTAGAGACGATCTTTTTCAAGCATTACTTCTCTCCAACAACGAGAAGAATGTTTTACCTGTCTGATTTGACAACATCCTAAGACAATAAGGACTTCATCTTATGGGACACACTTTTCAAGGAGCATTAAATGAAGAAGTACTATCTCCTGAAGCTAGAGGACAAAAGCCTGAAGCTTTCTATACCTTCAACGGCTACATAGTACAATCCCATTAATGGAGCATTTAATGCATGAAGCTCCCCGGTCCTTGTCCACTGGTTAAAAGGTTCAAAAATTTCATCTCCCTCCAACGGATGAATTTTCTCACCTATATAAACCCACCTTCATCAACTAAGAAGGTGCTGGTTCACTATTCACTCGACCAATACTCTTGCAAAAGCTCTTGAAAAAATTTCCATCTCTCTAAAGCTTTTGAGAACCAGTTTAAGGTGTTAAGATTCTTGAAGAAGACTATCTGCTACTATCTTACACCTCAAGGAAGTCTTGTTGCATTAGCAATCATCCCACGCAGTCAAGACTTCATCGTTGGAGAAATCAAGAAACCATTTTCTAACAACCTCAACTCAGAAGAAGAAGTTGATAGAGGCGGAGTAAACTCGAGGAGTTGAAAAACCTACGAAGGCTGTCCGGCTTAGTGATCAAGGAAGTCTTTGTGTAATTGTACTAAAAGGTGATAGTGCAATCTTTCTAACAGTTGTGGAAGAAGAGTGGAGTAGGCAACGTTTAGCCGAACCACTATAAAATCTCGTGTCTCTCTTATCTCTTTACTTACGCTCTTCTTTTTCGCATTCATATCATTTTATTTATCCTTACCGAGAGCTTTCCTAAATACGTAAACCCGTGCAAAGCCATTAAAACGAATCTATCTTATTCGCTGCGCCAAGACACCGAAAGGTGACCTTTAGGGCATTTCACGAAGAGAATCTATTCACCCCCGCCCCCCCCCCCCCCCCCCCCCCCCCTTCTAGACTCTCGTTACATTCTATCGGGACCAACAGGAACGACCCTGATGAGCAATAATATTGTATCTAGCTTGCTTAAAGAGATAAACATATATTGTCAAATTACAGAATGTTTTTTTATATATATATAATTACATACTACGATTAATATAATTAAATAAGTATTCGTAGTTACATATAAAAACTTGAATAATAACTTTTGTTCATGAAATGAAAATAAAGTGGATAAGATTATAATATTTTATTCAATTACTTGTTTAAAATTATTATAGATATTTAGTAGTATTAAGAATCAAGTTTAATTAGGGACAACACTCAAGTTGATCTAGTAGTTAGATTTGTAATACAAATTTTAAATGGATTAATATTTGATACACCGTCGCTGTATAGATGTTATACACCGGCGGTTAATGAGAAGATGTCACATCATTAAATAAAAAAGTCAATATTGATTAGGTCCATTTTTGTAATATTTAAGACTTGTATTTTATTAGGAAAGTCTTTATTTCTAACTTACAAAATATATGTATTCTTCTAAACATATTTATTACTTAATTATTATCTATATAATTTCTATTGCATTTTTAATTATTAAATACATTATTAATTAAATTGACAAATGCTGCTTTTTATTTTTTTTGATACCAATGATATATCAATTCAAAATTGAGTCCAAAACAAGTTAAAATGGTCCATTTTGATTTACAGAAATATAATGTCGAAACGATTGATTATTCTGATATCAAAACATTCTTGGTATCTAATCTACAATGTCCATTCACCCTCTCACTAAAAGCGGGATAACTAATACCATCATCGTTTTGGGCATTTTAAGCTCGAGATCAGAGTAGTATATAGACTTGATCTTGTGGTAAGTAAAACTTAATGGTGCACAATTGCCCAACCACAACCCCCATTGTATGCACTGCAGAATCTTTAGTCGCATTTAATGTTCTTGTAAATCCTCCGCACAAACAAATTAGATCTCAGGTACCCAACCGCACCACAGAGTATCCCCAAACCGAGACAGAACATCAAAGTGTATCCAAAATAAAAGTTGGTTTGGTGGTGTTGTTTTATTTATTTAGTACAACATTTAAAAGAATATTACGTATCAAAAATAGCAATTTTAATCTAGATCAAAAAATACGTTCATAATGTGTATAGATTAAAATTGATATTTTTGATCTAGATTAAGAAAAACGTTCATAATGTCCATAGATTAAGAAATACGTTCATAATGTTCAT
The DNA here is from genome assembly GCF_001879475.1 of Ipomoea nil. Lineage (NCBI taxonomy): Eukaryota > Viridiplantae > Streptophyta > Magnoliopsida > Solanales > Convolvulaceae > Ipomoea > Ipomoea nil. The sequence continues at coordinate 3,291,289 of NW_017616843.1, forward strand.
TAATTAATAAAAATTAAAATAGTTGTACAAGTGTTTTATTTCCAAATGGTTTAGTAATTAAATAAAATTAAAAAAATAATTACAAGGCGTTAATGTAGTAGGGTGATTAATGTTTGGGAACAATATATACTTCATTAGTTCATTTACAGTATGTGTGATTAATATATATTTAATATAAAATAATCATCATTTGTGAATGTAGTTAATAATGTATGTAATAATTAAAAATGTATTGAAAATAGATAGATAATAATTAAATAATAAATATGTTTAGGAAAGTATATAATAAATAGTAGATATGTGGACAATGAAGTGCAAAGTGCTTCTTTGAGTAGACACGGTATATATATAATAATTTTTGAAAAGTTGGTTCACTAGCTTCAATTATTTGCATGCGTGCACTCCTTCCAAGATATTTTTATGTAGACTATTTTTAAATGTTTAATTTAATTTGATTTTACGATTTCTTATTAAATTATAAATAAATATTTATGAGCCATACAATATATTAATGAGCAATGGAATAATAATAATAATAATAATAATAATTATTCCAACATTCTCCCACTTGGCTCATAAGTCATAAATTTAATAATGAACGTGAAACATAATATGCATAGTATAAGTTAATTCCTTCGTTATATTGGTCAAAACACATAAGTCATCGTTAAGTTAGAAATTAATAAGAATCATGGCGGTAATACGTCACTAATTTAACGCAGTCCCTTCCATGTATCACAATATTAATTTCAAACTCAATATGATCCATAATGAACTTTTCATGATGGTCCACGATAATGTCTTTGTCAAAGACAAATCCTGTTTATATCAACATAAAACATTGATGTATATATACTTCATAAACTAAACAGGAAACTGAATACAGAAACGAAACTATATTGAGCTCTAAGTATCAAATATATCAAAACACAACCTTAACATAATGTTAACAGTTTCTAATAACGCCCATTCTTTCAACATGCTCACGAAATACCTTTGGTGGCAATGCTTTAGTTAATGGGCCTGCAATCATTAATCTAGTGCTAATGTGTTTAATTGATATTCTTCGTTCCCGAACATCTTCTTTAACGGCAAGATACTTCAGATCGATATGTTTAGCACCACTAGTATACTTGTCGTTTTTATTTAGAAGACTGATGCGGCATTATCACAATAAATTTTCAGTGGCTTGGCAATCCAAGTCCCGAAATAAAATTCCGCAACCATAATCCATGATTTGTGGCCACAAAACATGCCACAAACTCCACATTCTAAATATTTCTAGAACTTTGTTGATATATGCTTTCTGAGACAATCCTAACACTCCTTGTGATCTATTACGAAATATTTCAATTCCAATCACAAAGGATGTCTCACCCATATCTTTCATTTCAAAATTCTTTAGAAATAAACTGCTTGGTCTCTTGCATTAAACCAAGATCATTAGTAGCAAGCAAAATGTCATCGACATACAGAATCAAATATAAACTTGCTCCCACTGACCTTTAGATATATACACCAATCAACAGTGTTTTCCTTAAATCCAAAGGTCGTTACAGTATCATTAAACTTAAGATACCATTGTCGGGAAACTTGTTTAAATATGTATATCAATCTGTTAAGTTTACACACCATGCGTTCTTTTCCCGCAATTGAAAAAACCCTCAAGATGCTTCATGTAAATTTCTTCCTCTAAATTTCTATACAAAAAGACAGTTTTCACATCTTTATGATGTAGTTCTAAGTCATAATGAGCAACTAGTGTCATAATTATTCTAATTGAATATTTCTTTGAAACATGTGAAAATGTTTCATTTAAATCAAATACCATCCTTTTGAGTAAAACCTTTGGCAACACTTCTGGCCTTGTATCGTTAAATATTGTCATTTGAGTCGTGTTTGGTCTTGAAAATCCATTTACAGCCAACCGGCCTACAACCTTCAGGAAATTCAACAAGATCCCATACTTCATTATGTTCCATTGATTTTAACTCATCTTTCTTGGCTTCAACCGATTTAGAATAACTAGAACTATTTATATCCTGTGAAAATGAAACTAGAATTTTCATCAATTCCAATATCAAAATCTGATTCTTGAAGATAAACCATATAATCATCAGATATAGCTGATCTCCTTTGTCTTTGAGATCTTCTTAATGCTACTTCTGTAGGAATATCATTTGTGGGTTCATTGTTAACTTCATCGTGGAGTGGTTGATCATTAATCTCTTGATCATTAATTTGTTGTTCAGGCAAGTGACTAGATTGTTCAACCGTTGCAGGATGAGCAATTTGAGTAACTCCAGGTAGAGTAATTTGTTGCACAGGAACAACAAATTGAGAAGAAGATATCAGAGAATCTTGCACTGTAACTTCTTTAAGTTCCACTTTCCGTGGTTCAACGCTCCCACTTATGTTATCATTCTCAATGAACTTGGCATTTCCAGCCTCAACAATTCTAGTAGTATAGCTAGGACAGTAGAATCTATTCCCTTTAGATTTATCTGGATAACCAATGAAAAACCCACTAGTTGTTCTTGAGTCCAGTTTCTTTTCATGTGGATTATAAATGCGTATCTCCGCTGGGCATCCCCAAACATGAATGTGCCTTAAACCAGGTTTCCTTCCTGTCCACAATTCAAATGGTGTTTTGAAACTGCCTTACTAGGAACCCTGTTTAATAAATAAGCAGCGGTTTTTAAAGCATATGTCCACAATAATAAGGGTAAAGTAGAATAACTCATCATACTCCTAACCATTTTCATGAATGTACGATTACGCCTTTCTGCAACGCCATTTTGTTGTGGCGTACCGGGCATTGTGTATTGAGCACAAATGCCACGTTTTTCAAGAAACTTAGCAAATGGACCTGGCACAATTGTCCATTTTCAGTATACCTTCCATAATATTCACCACCCCTTATCAGATTTTATAATTTTCACCCTTTTGTCCAATTGTCTTTCAACCTCATCCACAAATACCTCTAAGGCATTTATTTATTGAGACTTTTCATGCAACAAATAGACATAACCATAACGTGAAAAATCATCAATAAATATGGTGAAATATTTTTCTTTTCCAAAAGTTGGGACATCAAAAGGTCCACATATATCAGTGTGTATAATTTCAAGAAGCCGTGTGCTTCTTGTAGCTGCATTTGTGTGTTTTGAATATTTTCCTTTAATACAATCCACACAAATAGCGAGATCAGTAAAAGCTAATTCAGGAAAGATTTCATTCTATACAAGTCTTTGAATCATTTCCTTAGATATGTGACTCAAACGTTTATGCCACAAGTAAGCTGATCTTTCATCCACTAAACTTCGTTTAGTTCTAATAAAAGAGTTTGAGCAAAAGATTGCCAAGCTTTAGATTGTACAAACCATCAGAAAGAATACCAGAACCAATGAAATAAATTTGCTTGAATAAACCGAAACAACTATTTCCAAATTTAGTGGAAAAACCATAAGAGTCCAGTTTTGACAAAGCAATTCAATTCCTAGAAACTGAATGAATATAAAGAGTTTCAAACAAATCTAAATGATTTCCAGTATCTAAAATTAAACGATAAGTTCCAATGGCTTTTACTAGAGCTTTGACTCGATTCCCCATAAACACAAATTTTTCATTTGGCTTTATGGTTTGGGTCATAAGGAATCCCTGCATAGTATTCGAAACACGAGTAGTGGAACCAGAATCAATCCACCAAGTATTATAAGGAACTTCAGTTAAATTTGATTCGAAACATACTGATATATAATGTATACCTTTCTTTTCGAACCATGCCTTACGCTTAAGGCAATCTTTCTGAAAATGTCCAGATTTCTTACAGAAATGACACTTGTCATTCTTATGTTCCTTTTGTGGATTTGAGAAGAGGACTCATTTGTCTTCATTGGTCCTTACTTACCCTTATGATTCTTCTTTCCAAATTTCGTACCAGCCCTTGACTGACTCGTGAGAGTAATTGAGTAAATTCCTTGTCCTTTAAGCCTTGTTATCTCTTGAGTTAGCATTTTATGCAATTCAAACACATTCCACTTATCTTTAATAGAATTGTAATTCACTTGGAATGTCTCATACTCAAGAGGCAAAGGGTTTAAAATAAATTGTGCAAGGAAAGTATCACTCATGTCCATTTTCATGGGCCTTAATTTTGCTGCTAATAAGCTCAACATAATCATAAACTGTCAAATACATTGAAGGTCTCCTTTGGGTGATCCAACAACATATAACTTTAAACATAATACGATGCTAGAAAAATTTCATATAATTGGTCATTAAGTATATTACGACTAGACTTGTTTGCTATCTTTGGATATGCTAAACAGCCCAATCAAATATAAATAAGTAACCACTATTATTGCTTATAATTATGAAATAATTGATCAACCTTTGGGCGACTCTTAAATATTTCATAATTATTAAACTCTCAATTTACCCAATACAATGAAAATAAAATAAAATCATGTCATCTCATTATAAGCATCACGTAATCATGGGTAATTGAATTTTATTTAAAAATTTGATATCTATTAAAACTTTATAATTTGGCCATTTTGGTGACTAACAAATCAATCATAATTAGATACCAAGTTAAGTGGATATAATATAATAAATAATATCATAAAAATATCCACATACATAATTATCACTAATAAGCAAGCCAAACGATTTGCTCCATTTACATAGATGGGGATCGAACCCTTCACCTCTAGTTTAAAAGATAAGGTTCTCAACCCATAATTAACCTATAATTCTAGTTACAAAGAATCAGAATTAATCTACATACACAATTAATACATAATTAATTAACAACTTAATCTGCAGTAATATGGCGGAAGCGATAAACACAAATCATTAAGAAAGCATATGCAGTAACAAAACTTCATTGCAATCCGTCCATGCTTTCTATTCTTTTATATAACCAATATAAACAGTACGTACAAACAACAAATCCAATGCATACTATCAAACACTGCACATACGAAAAACTTATATATATATATATATATATATATATATATATATATATATATATATATATATATATATATATATATATATATAACCATACGGAAACACAGCAACGAAACGCAACAATGGAAGCCAAAAGGAAAAAAGATGTCCTGCGTATGTATATAAAGCTTACGTATATATGCAGTACGCATATCTGCCGTACTTTTGATGATGCCAGTACACATATATACACTTAACATATATATATATATATATATATATATATATATATATATATATATATATATATATATATACATGCATTACATAATATATATACGAATACAGACAAAACTAACCAAAACTAGCATGTGCTTATTAATTCCAGAGATTTAGCATTTAGTGGAATTAAACATGCAAAGCTAATCATTCGAAACAAAAGCATTTTAAACATAAGGGATATTTAAGATACCCAGAAAACATCAATACATACATACGCAAATATATGAAATCATATGGAAAAAACATACATACATACACAAAAGTTAATAAACTAACTCTTTTCATCAAATTCATGTCATACTATGAATTCATAATAACTAACTCATCATTGCAAATCATTCTCATCAAATTCATTGCATACAAATTAAAACACAAGGATTATGAAACCACTGCATACATATGCAGATAAACTAAACAGTACATACATATATGCAATGAGTACATATACAGGCAAATGAACTCAATAGTACATACATACGGTACATATAACCTTTCATCATAATATATGGAAAAAACATATGTTCAACAACCAAGCTCTGATACCACATGTTAGGTTAATCCTATAAACATAAGATCTTCAGAACATATGCTTTTCACATACGGTATTTAATTAGAGTTCAACGAACATACCTGGGTCCATAGTTCTCTGCTTATATTAGAAACTTGGTTTCTCCCTCCAGACCTTCAACATTCCTTTCTCTAAGAACTCTGATGGAGAGAGACTTTTGTTTTGTTTTTTCTGAAGGTTGGGGAGAGGACCAGAGAATCAGAATGGTTAAAACATAATCTCACGGTTCCATCAACGTGAGAGGTTATCTGATGCAATTAAAACTGCTATTTACCATTAACTGATCCATCATAGAATTATATCATTATTAAATTATAAATAAATATTTATGAGCCATACAATATATTAATGAGCAATGGAATAATAATAATAATAATAATAATTATTCCAACAATATCTCCTTTCAAAATATTGATTTGATTATTGTCATTATTCTTCCAAAAGGTTGAATCCCAAATCTCCTCACTTTGAGAGGTTGCTCCCACAATGCCACTGGTGAGACTCAATCCCTGGTCATTTTTTCAATTTTTCACCTCAATGACAAGTTGAGCTGCCTATGCAGGTTAATTATTGTCATTATTTATTTGATGCATGAATGTCATTTTCAAATATAACAAAGAGTTGTAATTTTATTTTTTTTTTGAAAGCAAAAATACGAATCAATATTATTACAAAAGCATCAAAAGAAAGTCTGGCGGGATAGTATCCCAATACAGCGAACTATCCTGAGTAAATGCCTTAGTGGCCAAAAAATGAGCTAAAATATTTAAAACTTGAGGGATCGAAACTAATACGCAAGAAGCAATAAAAGGAATCCATAATAGACTTGCAGTCCCGAATAACCACCCCCGCATACGATCTCGGTGGGGAATTCGGCCTGTTGATATAACCTTGGAGGACCGAGCAATCTGTATAAACCATAATTTTCGTAACGTCACGTGCTTTAAGCCATGATAGAATTTCCTTACAAGCGAGTGCCTCAGTCGTAATAATATTTTCAGTGTATAGGAGCTTCCCATTTACTGCCGCAATGAAACCGCCATCTTCCACTATTAAAACCCCTCCAAACGTAGTTGTCCCTGTATCTAGGTTGCGGCCTGCGTTGACAAAACACCGCCAACCCGGAAGGAACTACACTGGATGCTGCTGCCGTGATGCTCTGGTAGACCGAGTCTCAGCCGCATGCCAAGCTTCCACAGCCTTGTTGGCTACAGTCCACGTGTGGCGTGGTGCATAGAGGTAAGCCTCCCATACCGCAGCGTTCCATGCTCCCCATATTTGATATAGGACTGCAATAACTTTAATAAGAACATCCTCAGTTAAAACATCCTCAGTTAAAACAGTCATAACATTTTGCAACCACTGAGCAAAACAATCACCAGTCACACAAGAAATAGGGAGATGAGATTCATTCCACACATGTATAGCATAAGTGCATTCAAGAAAAGTATGCATGGTATCCTCGTGGAAAACAGTACACTACATGGAGCATGATGGATCAATATCAACTCTTTTTACTAAGAGATTTGTAGTGGTGGGTAGAATACCACTAACAGCTCTCTATAAGAAGGTTTTCCATAAAAATCATGTTAATTTTTATTGTAAATAAATTATTTCATTGAATTCTTAATATAATTTTTTTTTAATGAAAAGTCTTTATTTTATTATTTTGAACAAAGGAAACTAAAAAGAAATACTTCCCCATTAGAGCTACAAGCTAGATTATTTCGATAATAACTACGACCACAAATACTAACACTAATTATCATGTTTAAATTGATCGATCTTATTATTATAAATTTATAAATAAAAAACTTATACAATAATCAAATGTAATTACATATCATATTTGAGATGGGAGAAGAAAATTTTTAAGATCAAATGTGATTTTTTTATGTGTCCTTTATTTTTATACATAGAATAAATAAATTAAAAAAAAAAAAAAAAAAAAAACATGATATATAGGCAGCTAACTGTGCAAGCAAATTTCAAGGATGTTTCCTTGAAATTTCATGACTCCTTCCATTCAATTTCTGTCCTTCTCCTCTTCTTCCATTGAATTTCTCTCCTGACTTTGGTGACTCTCTCTCTCTCTCTCTCTCTCTGATCTCTATCTGCATCTAGGCTACTGCTAACTGAATTCTAGTTTCAAAACACAAACCATAGCTGCTGTGCTGCAGGTATGCATCTATTCTCTTGACTAAATAGATGATTTTTTTTTATATTTCCTCTGCAGCCAATGTTTGTTCGATCTGAAGGATTAACTTTCGAAATCTTGATTTTCATTCAATAAAAAATAAATAAAAATATACCTGCTCAAAAAACATTGGAATTTGCTGACTGTGACTCACACCTATTTAGTATAAATAATTTCAAATTTAAAATATATATGCTAAATTTTAAGACTTTTTATTCTTAATTATACTTAATTAAAAAAAAAAGAGTTAATCAGCTATCTCTAGCTCTTTCTTCTAAATTTATTTGGTAAAATTATTTTTATTGAGTTTTAATTAATTCTTGCACAATCTATATCTTCTTCTTCTAAATTTATTTGTTAAAATTATTTTTATTGAGTTTTAATTTTTTTTTTTTTTTTGAATGCTACTAGCTCTATTACATTGTAGTATCTGTTCATATACTTTCTCAACCTACTGAAACACAACGAGCTAATAACGCCTCCATTGAGGCTCGAACTTACAACCTTCCAAATGGACAATGCTAATGCTAATTCTTACATAATTTTATATTTATTTTTCAGATTAATTTTAACTATTCGATCTGGACTCATAAAGGTATGCATAATTGTTATATTCTTCTTAATTATATTTGCTTAGGTGTTTGTAGATATCAGTAAAACTCCTACGCCTATTGAAAATGAATACATCCAGCCCAGTTGCATTTGTAGGTTTTCTATACCAAAAATGTTAATCAGCATCATACTCTATTTTTAAACTTTATTTTACAAAATGTTTAAAACTACATTATTTGAGTATTGAAGGTACACCATTTTGTATACTATCTGAAAATGCCCGTGTATCTCGAAATCAATTTAACACTAAGGATTCTACTTGATTTTATGTTACGAGACAATTTCGTTGTTTAATTAAATCAATTTAATCAACGTATAAATAACGAAATTGAAAGCATAAATAAAGTAAAGACACAGTAGAATTGTTACGCAGTTCGGAGCTCATTCTCCTACGTCTGCGGGGCAACCCACGTCTGCCCAATCCACTAGATGTTCACCACAGAGTATTACAAGGGGTAACTACAAATGGCTCACAGCCTTTACCACTACAACTCTTCTTAAACACCTAATCAGGACTGAACCGTGCATGCCTTAACCATCTTTGGTGTAGCGCTTCAGCTGTCACAGGTACTGATTTGAAGTACAGATTTAAATCACAAATATAACATAATCAATATTAGAGCAATAATATAGGAAGCTTGCGTAGGTGATAAGAATTTCAGAATTGGCAACTTCCTCTTTTGTTTTCCCTTCCTTATATACTGTACGCAATTCCCATTCCTCCAATCCTTGATTTTAGCATTCACATGTGGCTTGAATTCTTCTCAACCACATCTTCTTTAACTTGAGATCTTCAGACTTGCTCTTTGTCCAACTTATTAACAATAAATCTCCGCCACACATTTTAGCTTGGTCCAAAATACTAATTACAACTCATACTAATTAACATTACATATTAATAAAATAAACTAATAAATTAGCCAATCTAATGTGTACTATTTTGTACACTTACACTATCAAATAATGTATATTCAGTACATTTTTATTATATTAAATTTTTTTTTTGAAGTTTCTTTGCTCCTTCCAATGAATTTCTCAGGTGACTTTTTTTTTTTTTTTTGAAGAGCTGTGGTGACTTTGTTGTTAATTTATTTCAAGCTAAGAAATTTTAAGTATATCTCTCTCTCTGCATGTGTGTTAGGTTTTTGGCTTCTTCATTGCTGATTAGCTACCGCTAAGTTAAATCCTTCCAGTTTCTAAAGACAAATTATGGCTGTTGCGCTGCGGGCCGGTATAGATCTATTCTGGACTCTTAAAGGTACGTAGACAATCATGTCGCATCATAATTATTATGGAATAAAAGTCAAATAGGCCATCGAACTGCACATAATAATGTAATTATGCCACTAAACCTAAAAAAACAACAATTGGGTCCCTAAATTAACCATTTTCATGCAATTAAGTCAATTTACAGGTTTTGCAAGTTAGTAACAGGTCACCCAAATTTTAAAATATATTTTTTAAATTATTATTTAAAAATAATAATTTAAAATTAAAAATTATTAAAAAAAAAATTATCCGTCTCCGCCGGAGACGAGTTTCTTCATATCCGGCCATGGAGACGACGGCCGGAGACGGAGAGTCTCTTCGTCTCCGGCCATGGAGACGGAGAGAATCTTCGTCGCCATGGCCGGAGACGAAGAGACTCTTCGTCTCCATGACCGGAGACGAAGAGACTCTCCGTCTCCGGCCATGGAGACGAAGAGTTTCTTCGTCTCCGGCCATGGAGACGAAGAAGGTTCTTCGTCTCTGGCCGGAGACGAAGAACTCTGGCCGGAGACGGCAGAGCGAAGAAATGTTTTTTTTTTTTTAATTTTAATTTATTATTTTTAAATAATAATTTTTTAAAAAATATTTTAAATTTTTTTGGGTGACCTATTACTAACCTACAAAACCTGTAAATTAGACTAATTGAATGAAATTTGTTAGTTTAGTGGCCTAATTGTTGTTTTTAAAGGTTCAATGGCTTAATTGCATTATTGTGTGCGGTTCAATGGCCTATTTGACCCTTATTCCTTATTATATTTTAGAATGCCAGTGAGTGGTTGTATATTTAATTTGTATGTATTTTGTTTTGAATATGAACATTTTAGTTATTTAAATGATATTCTTTTTCTATTCTATGATCTAAACAAACACAAAAATATGATTCCTTATATAATCTCATGTTTATTACCCTTTTATTCCTATTTAATTCCTTTGTTATTCCATTCTTGTTGGAATTATATTCTATTCCTTTTCATTTTATTCTTTTGAACCAAATGTCACGTTATGAGTTAATACCTCCGATGGTCTTCCGAGTATTAGTGATTTACCAACTGTGGTCATCCGACTTTTCAATGACTTCCAATGGTCCTCCATGTTTTAAAAAAAATCACACGTGGTCATCCGACTTTTCAATGACTTCCAATGATCCTCCATGTTTAAAAAAAAAAAAAAAATCACCCGTGGTCATTTTAGGACGTCTTGTGGTCATTTTAAACTAGGATTTTTTTAAGAATTAGGACCACATGTGATTATTTTTTAAAACATGAAGGACCAGGTCATTTAAAAGTCAGATGATCATAACTGGTAAATCGTTAATACTCACTCGGAGGATCATGGGAGGTATTAACTCATCACGTTATATATAACACTTGTAGCGTCTAGAACATACACTTTTATTCTTTGAAATGTGTAATCTTAACATTTTTGCTACATATGCACTTTTATCATTTTATAGTACACTTTTAATTAGAGTTAATACCCAAAATTGTCATCGACTATAGTGATTTTTCTCAATTTCGTCCTAAACGACTTTGGTAACCTAATATAGTCCCAGACTTTTGTGTTTTGCTCAATTTAGTCCTCCGTTTGTTATTCCGTCAAATTGGTGTTAAATAAAGGGACAATTCAATAATATCAATATTGACATCTCTTTACTTTCAACATGCAAAGTGAGAAATCTCTCTTTCTTACACGAATTACACCCAGAGTTACTCTCAGACCTACGAATCAAATTTTATATTCGCAGCTTTAGAAGTGATTCTGGGAGTAATTCGTAAAAAAAGAAAGATTTCGCACTTCACATGTCTATGAATAAAGAGATGACAATATTAAAATTACTGAATTGTCTATTTATTTAACAACAAATTGACGGAATAACAAATGGGGGACTAAATGGAGCAAAAACACAAAAGTCTGGGACGAAATTGAGTAAAAATACAAAACTCTGGGACTACATTAAGTCACCAAAGTCGTTTAGGACAAAATTGAGAAAAATCACTATAGTCGAAGACGACTTGGGGTATTAATTATTTATTTTTATCTTTCTTATCAAGTATTTTTAATTATGGTACTCCGTATATTGCAATGTTACATTTCTTAGAGTATATATACATATATATCCCATTTTTGTGTTTTAATATTTCTCAGTTTCCTACTAATTTAACATATATATTTCAGGCTTCTAGCTGTTAAATTTCCAGTTTTCAATTAGGCATGCAATTGATGCAAAATAGTGGTCTGTTATCCAATTTAATTCTTTAATTAGTGCTTCCTTAGCTTGTTTTGTTCAAATTACTCAATTTTTTTTGGCCATTGCTTTTTCTTGGTAGACAAAATGGAGCAGATACTATCGTTAGGTAATAAATTTGCAGGATATATGGGTTTTGATGAAAATCTGGAAACTCTAAAAGCTGAAGTAGATCAACTTCACATGGAAGCGAATGACATGGAAGCAAAGTTGAAGAACTTAGAAAGAGGAGGGCAAAGGAAGAGGAAACAAGGAGTCGAGGGTTGGCTTCAGCGAGTAAATAAATTAATTTAGTAGAAATATATAGATAGGTAGAGGATGAAAGTGTGACTAGTATCGGGGTGTATGGAATGGGAGGTGTTGGGAAGACAACTTTGGCATAACATCTATATAACCAAATCTGCAAAGAAAACCCTGTGCTAATGTTTACTGGGTTACAGTTTCTCAAGATTTTAACATCAGGAAATTACAAGATAACATTGCGAAAAGTGCTGCGCTGATATTACGTTGTCTGATGTGGACAATGAAGTGCAATGAGCTGCTATTTTACGCAATCATTTAGTGAGGAATAATGTTGTGCTCATATTGGATGATGTGTGGGAAAAAATTGACTTGGTGAAATTGGGTGTCCCTCTTAAGGATAAGGGTTGCAAGCTCATTTTAACAACTCGATTACAAGATGTGTGTCATTGGATTGGATGCGACAAGATGTTCAAAGTTGATGTTTTTAAAATATTTTGAAAGCTTGAAAATATTATTTGAATTAAAAAAAAAAATTGAGGAAAGAAAATCTACTTAAATTAACTCCCCATGAATTAACTTCTCAAATAGATTTAACTCATACTTACTAGCAAGAATTATGGGATGAAATAAGGGGGTGTAAGAACTACTTCTACGCCCAAATTATCTAGTGAGCTTAAAAAATAGAGTATGATGCTGATTGACATTTTTGGTATAGAAAATAGGTTTTCTACTACTGATGACATAACACGTACTAAGGTTAGTGCCATAAGTGCATCATGAAAACCTACAAATGCAACTGGGCTGGATGTATTCATTTTCAACAAGCGTAGGAGTCTTACTTATGTCTACAGACACCTAAGCAAATATAATTAAGAAGAATATAACAATTATGCATACCTTTATGAGTCCAGATCGAATAGTTAAAAGTAATCTGAAAAATAAATATAAATTATGTAAGAATTACTTAAAACTTGTAAATACTAAAGTCAAAATGTGGGAGGAGATGAGGTAGGAGAAGAGGTTTGAATAAAGACAAAGAAGGAGATGAGGTAGGAGATGAGGTATGAGAGGAGGTTTGAATAAGACAAAAGATGAAAGGTTGGAGATGAGGTTGGAGCATAGCTTTTACTTGGAGAAAACTTGCAGGAGTGGGTTTCCATACCTTACAAGTTCCTAGGCATTCAATGTGGCATTAAATGCTTTGCAAATCTCTAGGCCATTTTACTGCTATAAATAGGCACCATCCTTCATTCATTTTGTTCATCTCATCTAGCTCATATGTATCATTCTTTCGAAATACAGAGAGAATATAGCAAAAAATAGAGAGTAAAATTAGAGAGTTATATTTGTAATTCCTATTGTAATATCCTTTTGCCAATACAGAAAATTCTTCTTCAATTTGCCTTATTTTGTGTATGATTTATTTTAAATCTTACACTAGAAATTTATTCTCAATATTTCCAGTTCAAGTCGCTATTGTATTTTGGTGTTGTGAACCCGTTTCAATCCTAACAAGTGGTATCAGAGCCTCAGGTTGGTTCATAAATATATCTTTATTGTATCGTTTATGTTAGAATTCATACTGGTAAAGTGATTGTACATGTCTAGGAAAAGCTCTAGTTAAGACTTGGTATTTAAGCAGTCCATTTGTGACTCACCTCTCTTCTCTAGAAATATTTTCCTGGTGTACTGTTCACAGGACCGGTAGTGTTCTATTATACGATACTATTTAGATATATTGTTCAGGATCTTAATCAAGAACACCACTTACAATGACGGGAAAGTACGAGATTGAAAAGTTCAATGGGAACAATTTCTCGTTGTGGAAAATGAGAATGAAAGTAGTTCTCAGGAAAGATAACTGCGTAGTAGCAATTGAAGAAAGACCGGCCGATTTCACTGACGATGCGAAGTGGACAGAGATGGATAGCAACGCTATAGCCAATCTGCACTTAGCACTTGCTGATGAAGTTCTGTCAAGTGTGGCGGAAAAAGGTACGGCAAAAGAGGTATGGGATACTCTCGTAAATTTGTATGAGGCCAAATCACTGCACAACAAGATCTTCTTGAAGAGGAAATTATACACTTTCAGGATGATGGAGACATCCACAGTAACTGAGCACATCAACACTCTAAACACTCTATTTTCACAACTCTCGGCGTTGAGTTATAAAATAGAAGTGAATGAACGTTCTGAAATCTTACTCCAAAGTCTACCGGATTCATATGATCAACTCATTATCAATCTAGTCAACAACAAGGAGTACTTGTCTTCGATGATATTGCAGTTGCGGTTCTTGAAGAAGAAAGTCGGCGCAAAAACAAAGAAGACAAAGTTGGAATTTCACAACAATCTCAGGCGTTGACATTGACAAGAGGAAGATCAACGGAGCCTGGCTCCAGTGGGAGTCACAACCGAGGTAGATCAAAGTCAAGGGGTAAGAAGAATGTCAAGTGTTTTCACTGTGGCAAAAAGGGGCACTACAAGAATGATTGTTGGCAGCTCAAGAAGGATGGGGCCAAAGGCAAAAATCCCGAGACATCAAATACTCAGGGATGTGTTGTGAGTACATCGGATGGAGGTGAAGTTTTATTTGGTGAAACAGCAACGATTGTTGAAGGTAGGAAAAGTCTAGCTGATGTCTGGCTAATGGACTCAGGAGCAACATGGCATATGACCTCACGGAAAGAATGGTTTCATGAATATGAACCTGTCTCTGGAGGATCAGTGTTCATGGGAGGTGATCATGCCTTAGAGATTGTTGGTATTGGTACTATTAAACTAAAAATGTTTGATGGTACGTTTCGCACTATCCAAGAGGTACGACACGTGAAAGGCCTGAAGAAAAATCTATTGTCTCTAGGACAACTAGATAGTCGTGAATGTAAGATTCACATTCAAGATGGGATCATCAAAGTAATCAAGGGCGCGCTTGTTGTGATGAAAGCTGAAAAGATAGCAGCCAATCTATACATGCTTAAAGGAGAAACACAACTACAAGGAGAAGCAGCTGTTGCAGCAGACAATCTTGTAGAGGAATCAACGATGATGTGGCATCAAAAACTTGGCCACATGTCGGAACGAGGTCTAAAGATTCTTGCTGATCAACATCTTCTTCCGAGGCTAACGAAGGTTTCATTACCTTTTTGTGAGCATTGTGTTACAAGTAAGCAGCATAGATTGAAGTTCGAGAGCTCTAAAGCAAAGAGCAAGGCTATCTTGGAGCTAATCCACTCTGATGTTTGGCAAGCACCAGTTATATCCCTGGGAGGTGCAAAGTATTTTGTATCCTTCATCGACGACTACTCAAGGAGATGTTGGGTGTATCCAATCAAGCGGAAGGCGGATGTATTTGAAGTTTTCAAATTCTTCAAAGCGCGTGTGGAACTTGAATCCGAGAAACAGATCAAGTGTTTGAGGTCGGACAATGGAGGAGAATACACTAGTGATGAATTTAATAAATTCTGTCTACAAGAAGGTATCAAGCGGCAGTTCATGGTGGCGTATACTCCACAACAAAATAGAGTGGCAGAGCGGATGAACAAAACCTTGTTGGAAAGAACAAGGGCAATGTTGATGACTGCAAATTTGGCAAATTCATTTTGGGCAGAAGCAGTCAAGACAGCCTGTTATGTGATCAATCGGTCACCATCAACCGCAATTGATCTGAAAACGCCAATGGAAATGTGGACGTGTAAGCCATCTAGTTATTCTCACTTACATACATTTGGGAGTCCGGCATATGTGATATACAACGCTCAAGAAACATCTAAACTTGATCCAAAATCAAAAAAATGTGTTTTCTTAGGGTATGCTGATGGAGTGAAGGGGTATCGCCTGTGGGATCCCACTGCCCACAAGGTTATCATCAGCAGAGATGTTCTATTTGTAGAAGGGAAGGTACAAGAGAGTTAAAGCACTGGGAAAGAGAAGCCAGTAACTACAACAGTACAAGTTGAGGGAAGAAAGGAAGAAGAAATTCCAGTTTCCCCTGAGGCAACAATGGAGCATGATGAACAAGATCAAGCTGAGTCTTCAACTTCAAAAGTTCGACGATCAACTCGGGAGAGGAAGCAACCAGCTTGGCACTTAGATTATTCTATGGAGGGAAATGTTGCATACTGTCTATTAACAGAAGATGGTGAGCCATTTACTTACCATGAGGCAATAAAAGGTCCAGATGCATCTCTGTGGATGACAGCAATGCAAGAAGAAATTAAAGCTCTCCATAAGAATAAAACATGGGAATTTGTCCCGTTACCACGAGGAAGGAAGGCTATTGGAAACAAATGGGTCTATAAGATCAAACGAGATAGCAACAACCAAGTGGAACGGTATCGTGCACGATTAATTGTGAAAGGATTTGCTCAAAAGGAAGGAGTTGATTTCAACGAGATATTTTCTCCTGTTGTATGACTTACAACGATACGAGTCCTAGCGATGTGTGCTGTGTTTGACTTGTATCTTGAGCAGTTGGATGTGAAAACTGCATTTCTACATGGAGAACTTGAAGAAGAAATGTACATGCTCCAACCAGAAGGTTTTGAAGAAGAAGGAAAAGGGAACTTGGTTTGCAGGTTGACCAAATCTATACGGTCTCAAACAGGCGCCGAGATGTTGGTATAAGAGATTTGATTCATTCATTCTGAGCCTTGGATACAACAGATTTAATTCCGATCCTTGCGCATATTGCAAGAGATTTGATGATAATCAGTTTATCATCTTGCTGTTGTATGAGGACGACATGTTGGTAGTAGGCCCCAACAATGATCGAATCACGGAGATGAAGGCTCTCTAGGGAATTTGAAATGAAGGACTTGGGACCAGCAAACAAGATTCTAGGGATGCAAATTCACCGAGACAGAAATTATAGGAAGATTTGGCTTTCTCAGCAGAATTATCTGAAGAAAATCTTGCGGCGCTTCAACATGCAAGATTGTAAGCCAATTTCTACCCCTCTTTCTATTAATTTCAAGTTATCCTCAAGTATGAGTCCTAGCAACAAAGCAGTGAGGGTGGAGATGTCTCGAGTACCGTATGCATCAGCAGTGAGCAGTTTAATGTTTGCTATGATCTGCACTAGACCAGACATTGCACATGCAGTGGGAGCGGTCAGTCGATATATGGCGAATCTTGGTATAGAGCATTGGAATGCTGTGAAGAGGATCCTTAGATATATCAAGGGTACCTCAGATATTGCATTGTGTTATGGAGGACCAGACTTCATTATTAAAGGCTATGTTGATTCAGATTATGCAGGTAATCTTGATTGTAGTAAATCCACCATGGGTTATGTGATTACTCTTGCTGGCGGAGCAGTAAGCTGGGTCTCGAAGTTGCAGTCAGTTGTGGCAACTTCAACGACAGAAGCAGAATATATAGTGGCTACTCAAAAGTAAAGAGGCAATATGGTTGCAAATGCTATTGGAGGAGCTCGGGCACAAATTAGAGAAAATGACTCTATTTTGTGACAGTCAGAGCGCTTTGTACTTGACAAAGAATCCAACATTTCATTCCAAGACGAAACACGTACGAGTTCAGTATCACTTTGTTCGTGAAAATGTGGAAGAAGGAAGTGTGGATATACAGAAAATCCATACTAAAGATAACCTAGCAGATATGTTAACAAAGCCGGTTACCAACGATAAATTCGTATGGTGTAGATCCTCAATTGGCCTAACAGAAATGCAAGCAGCAGGGAGTTGGCAAAAAGGATGAAGATCCACATTATGACTTTAAGTGGGAAATTTGTAAATACTAAAGTCAAAATGTGGGAGGAGATGAGGTAGGAGAAGAGGTTTGAATAATGACAAAGAATGAGATGACGTAGGAGATGAGGTATGAGAGGAGGTTTGAATAAGACAAAAGATGAAAGGTTGGAGATGAGGTTGGAGCATAGCTTTTACTTGGAGAAACCTTGCAGGAGTGGGTTTCCATACCTTACAAGTTCCTAGGCATTCAATGTGGCATTAAATGCTTTGCAAATCTCTAGGCCATTTTACTGCTATAAATAGGCACCATCCTTCATTCATTTTGTTCATCTCATCTAGCTCATCTGTATCATTCTTTCGAAATACAGAGAGAATATAGCAAAAAATGGAGAGTAAAATTAGAGAGTTATATCTGTAATTCATATTGTAATATCCTTTTGCCAATACAGAAAATTCTTCTTCAATTTGCCTTATTTTGTGTATGATTTATTTTAAATTTTACACTAGAAATTTATTCTCAATATTTCCAGTTCAAGTCGCTATTGTATTTTGGTGTTGTGAACCCGTTTTGATCCTAACAAAACTCAATAAAAAATAATTTTACCAAACAAATTTATGGATCAGAGAGAGAGAGAGAGTCACCAAAGTCAGGAGATAAATTCACTCGAAGGAGTCATGAAACTCCAAGGAAACATCCTATTTGCTTTTTCCAAAAGAACAAATCCTATTTGCTGTTTCTGTACGTACAATTTCTATTGTCTTATATGTCAAACGGTCAGAAATTTATTATACCTATTTTTTGAGTTGCTACGTATACATACCTATTAAAATATCGTATAATACAATGAATATATATTCATAATTATAAAGTTATATACCCAAATACTCAACTTTTTCCTTCCCAGTTTTTCTGCTTTCCCATATAATATTAATTTTTTTTTAGGATTATTATTTTTGGGATTTTTCAACCTTATTACCCAACACTTTGTATAAAAAAAGATTGAAATATATTGTATTTAACGATATTTCAACAATTTTGTTGATAAAGGACTAAAAATGATCATGTCACAATAATATTAAGATTAAATGAGGATATTCTAATAAAAAGAACTAATAGTAGATTGTCACCTATAAATTTAGGACCAAAAATGGAATTAACTCAAATTTCTAAATTATTTCAGATATACTGCACTCTAACATTATAATTAATTCCATAAGTTAGACTAAATTTACAATCATATATGAAATAAGTAATTAAGCTAATAACAAAAAAAAAAAAAAAGTGCTAGAAAATTTATAGGAGATGATCATATATTAATTAAATTAGGCATTAAAGAAATATCCAGCTGGAAGATAAGGAGCTTAACTTGAGCAAATAATTTATACAAGGGACCAACTATGCACTTGTGACCCAACAAGTTGTGAGTGCTCCCTTTGGGCAAATTATGCTATGAATCTTATCCACCTTGTAATGTGAACACATTTTTAAAATTGTTTATAATTACAAATATATTGTTTAAAAATTATGAACATAGAGTTGTGAATATAATTATAAACATATAGTTCTGCAATTATTAATATAGATATTCAATAATTATGAATATAAAGTTCAAAAATTATGAATATATAGTTTTATAATTATGAATATATAGTTTAATAATTATGAACATAGAGTTCTGTAATTGTGAATATAGAGTTCAATAATTATGAATATAAAGTTCAAAAATCATGAATATATAGCTTTATAATTATGAACATATAGTTAATTAATTATGAACATAGAATCGTGTCCACCTTACAAGGTGGACACGGTTCCACAACATAATGATTGACATGCGCAAATTATGCTTTGGACACGAGTCCAAAACGACGTCGTTTTTAGCGAAAACGCGGCATTCCAGTTTTTAAAAAATTTGATATTGTCTCGCCGTTAACGGCATTATTCGTTTGTGTAGTTATGAATGTACAGTTATGAAATTCTGAATGTACAGTTATGGAATTATGAATGTAAGTTATGGAATTATGAACACAGAGCTATGACATTATGAACTTACAATTATGAACATATAATGATAAAATTATGAACATAGAGCTCTAAAATTGTGAATATAGAGCTTCGAAAATTATGAATGTACAGTTATGGAATTATGAATGTACAGTTATGGAATTATGAACACAGAGCTCGGACATTTTGAACTTACAATATGAACATATAGTGATAAAATTATGAACATATAGATCTAAAATTGTGAACATAGAGCTTCGAAAATTATGAATTTACAGTTATTGAATTATGAATGTACAGTTACAGAATTATGAATGTACAGTTATTGAAGTATGAATGTACAGTTATGGAATTATGAACACAGAGCTCTGACATTATAAACATATAGTGATAAAATTATGAACATATACTCCTATAACGAAGTTGTCTGAAATTAAAAAAAAAATGGAAGATAACGGTGCCACTAACGACACCGTTACTGTGTCCACAATACATGCTGGACACAGGTCCATAGCATAACGATTGATGCACATGTGATCGAGCCAACAAGTCGTGGATGGAAAATTATTGAGTGATACTCTAAACTATAATTGTTATAACTACTTTAAAATGTTCACCTAATCTGGTTGAGTAAATGACTAACATTTAATAATTTTTAACATAATTTGTTAACACACAAATAACATATTAGTATTTAGTATTAACATGTTCCTTTTAAGTAACGAGGAATCCTAGCTATTAGAGTTGTCCCAACATAGCGGTCTTGGTTGGTGCATAAAAAACTCATTGAGACTAGTGTGGACCAAATTTTACAAAATTAATTATAATATTTGTTTTGGTCAATGCATTGAAGTTTAAATTGACTCGTAAAACTTTAAAATTCAATAAAATATGTATGGAGATATTTTGCAAAAGGAATAAATATTGTGCTCTAAAATTAAAAATATAAATTTAGTCGAGTAAAAGAAAATATCTAGCTGGAAAGAATGCAATTTCAGCAAATAATTGAAGCCAGTGTCCAGAGCGCCTAAAGAAAGCGAAATGGATTTGATACGAATCCAATGACATACATTTGTTTGCACAGTTAGCTGCCTATTACGTAATTTTTTTTTTTTTTTTGTCCTTTTAGTGTATAAAAATAAAGTATTAGAAAAAAGTTTACTTAGATTTTGATGATACCAAACTTATTAGGAATGTAGACTCCTCTTTTGTTCTTGTTTCGTTACATCTTTCGTGTTAGACGAAAATTGTTCTTGCTCAACTTGTGATTCGTGCTGAATAAAACACTAACACGAATCAGAGCAGGTCTTAGTCTATTAGGACTTTTTGAAGAGAAGAGAAGATCAAGAGGAGACCGAGAGATCAGCCTAGATTAAAGTTTGGAAGGGTCTAACTCTCGTGTGAACACCAAATGATAAAGAAAATCATTAGATCTGAAAAGAAAACGAAAGATAAGGTCAATCTTTCGTTCCTTGAAACCGAGACTGCAAGTCAAAAGATGACTTGATTGGACAACTTATATATGTTTATTCAGATGCATGTTTGTCCAAGTCTCACTGCTGGGTGAATCATCCTAGACAAATGGTGTCCTAGGAATGATATTTCAAATATCAAGGAGCATTAAATGATTGGTACCTTTGTCTGTACAAAAGGACAAAAAAGTAGGTCACCTTTTTGTATCCAACAGCTACACAGTACAGCCGCATGAAAGTCTCCGAACCCAGTTGTAACACCCCTAATTTTAAAAGCATTTAAAGCTTATGAAATAAAGTCGAATCTATCATTGTTACCGAAACAGAGCCGAAGCTAAACATAAGAGTCGGGGTACTATGCCACATTTAGGTTTGAGAACCTAGATGCACAGGCTAAACTAACTAAAAAAGTATAATCCACAAATCAATATTCAAATACAATTCAAGGCGTTTTGGAAAACTTGGTGTGTTTGATTGCATTTTCTGAAAAATGAGTAGAATTGTATAATTAAACATTTTGGCGGAAAATGACTTCCACCAAATTTTAGAGGAAGTCATTTTCCACCAAAATGGCTTCATTTTTCCCAGTCAATGGAAAATATTTTCCTATTGCATCCAAACACTGAAAACTCGAAAAACATTTTTCAGAAGTCATTTTCCTGCTTTCAAAACGGACCCTAAAACACAACTACATTATCATTTGGAAATAACTACAGTTTCATTGCACAATATGCACTCAAATATATAAAATGTTATTCAGTTTCATTTTATATACACTGCAGTTTCATTTCAACACAACTACATTTTCATTTCAATTCAATTGCAATTACATTTGATAATATAAAAAATATGTTAGTATTTAGTATTAACAAGTTTTGATTCGTCAAAAAATTGACACGACTAGAACATCTATATATATATATATATATATATATATATATATATATATATATATATATATATATATATATATATATATATATCAATGATGAAGGTGCCCTGTTCTTTATCTCCCTGAAGCGCAGTTGGTTACCTAATCTCGTTGCGGAATGACTCGGTGACTTTACGAGTCATCTCATTTCCTTGTGGGTCCTTAATAACTCTTGAGGCCTTGGCACAAATGTGCTCTTTTACTTTTTTGCCTAGCACCACGGACTACGTCGTTTTTGATTTCATACAACTTGTAAGGAGCCCTCTGATTTGCTTGAACGATATCCATGGTTTGAAGGAGTCCTGGTCCATCCTTAGCATTTTTACTTTTAAGGCCTTTGCGAGTCCTTAGCACGAGTTCCCAACTCGCCTCCTTGGTTTGCACAAGCCTTCACGCCAATCATCCCTAGTTGGTTGCATCGTAGAGTCCAACTTCAACTCCACGTGTAATGCAATTGGTTGTGTTTTTCCGACGGTGTCTCGCGTGTCAAGGTCTTTTACCGAGGACACCATGTTTGGGCAGGCAACGGTGCTTCCGGCCTGCTTGACGGGAGGATGGAGATGACGCCAGTTGGAGAGGAAGTCGCCGGCTTGGCGGTGCGGTGGGCCGATCTCGTGCTGGAGGAGGAGGAGGCGACATTGATTCCGGCTACGGAGGAGGAAGGTGATGAGGAACGGACCGTGGAGGAGGAGGAAACTTGGGTGTTGGTCGGCCGTTTTCTAACGGAGAGGGCGATCAAAGTTGAGTTCATGCGGCAGGTGCTTGCTTCCGTTTGGCAACCGGTGCGGGGGTACAAATAACCGAGGTGCAACCAAAATTATTCATGTTTGTTTTCTATCACTATACGGATATACATTATGTGTTGGAGGGTGGTCCCTGGGCATTCCAGAATCATACACTAGTTTGCAAACAACTCCCACCGGGCGCAATTCTGACTGAGGTACATCTTGATACCGTGGAGTTGTGGGTACAATGTTATGACATACCATTTGGATATACATCGGAGAAAATACTCGAGCAAATTGGGAATTTTCTGGGGATTTTTGTTAGACTGGATGATCGTTTCCTTGATGCACCTTGGCTAACGTATTATCGGATACGAGTTGCAATTCCGGTGGACAAACCAATTAAACGAAGGATGAGAATGATGAAGTGTGATAGAACGTACTGTTGGATCAATTTCAGGTATGAAAGGCTACACACCTTTTGTTTTATTGTGGGTTGATGGGGCATTCGTATAGGTTTTGTCTAAAAGCCCGGAATGCTACTGTGCCGGTTGAACAATTCCCGTATAAGATGAGTTGAGACCCGGGGGGGGGGGGGGGGTGCGTGGTCCGAGGGATATTGGGGATCCATGGTTGGTCCCATTGGGGGAAAAGCCGAAGGGGAATGTGGTGGCGGTGGATGGAATGGGAGTGAGGAGTGGAGGGGCGGAGGAGGGCGTGGGCAGTTTAGGGGATAGGCGGGAGGGGCATGACACGGTGTATGCTGTTGCGAAAAGAATGAGGGGGATGGAGGGGGGTGAGGGTGGACACGGGGTAGAGGAGGGGGTGGTAGTGGGGGAAGATATCGCAATGACGGATGTTTCAAAAAACTTGCAGATGGCGGGTGCTGCGATGCAGACCCGCCCGACTCTATGAGTACTTTGAGCTGGAACTGCCGTGGCTTGGGTAATCCACGGACAGTTCGGGAGATTGAGGACATGGTGTCCCGTAAGAAACCCGATTTTGTATTTCTGATGGAGACCAAGGTTAACCGAGATTAGGCTGAGCGGCTCAGGGTTAAGCTTGGATTTGATGGTTTATTTAAAGTTGATAGTTCTGGAATGAGTGGGGATTTGGCATTATTGTGGAGATCGAATAATACAGCAAGATTAATAAGCCTATTCTGATAATTATGTGGATGTTGAGGTGAGTATGCCAGGGTTTGAAAAATGGAGGATGACAGGTTTCTACGGCTTTCCAAGGCGACCGCAGAGGAGAGATTCGTGGGATCTTATTCGTTCATTAGCAAACAAATCTGATCTGCCATGGGTTATATTAGGGGATTTTAATGATCTCTTATTTCAATATGAAAAATGAGGTGGAAATCCGCATCCTGACACTTTACTACGGGGTTTTGGGGAGACTATTGAGGAGTGTGGATTGGCGCAGTTAACGATGACAGGATATCCTTTTACTTGGCAAAAAGGGAAGGGAACGCCAAACTGGATAGAGGAACGATTGGATAAGGTTTTGGCCACACAGGGGTGGAGGGAGCTGGTACCTGATGCTAGTGTGCATAATATATTGACCCAGAAATCAGATCATTCTGCTCTTTTCCTTGGGATTCTCAATCTTCGGGAAAGGAGAGGTGGTCTAAGAAGGGGTTTTAGATTTGAGATGGCATGGTTTCATGATGAGGGATGTAGGGGTGTGGTAGAAAAAAGCCTGGGAGGAAGGAAGGAGTAGGGGGCTGCAGGAATGTGTCACGTTTTGTGGTGAGCTGTTAACACGCTGGGGTGGAGACCGTTTTCACAAATTCGGGGAGAGAATACTGAACCTAAAGAAGGACCAGATGCGGCTTAGAGGGCGTACGGACCCTGGGTCTCTAGCTGAGTTTCAAAAGATAGAGGACTGTCTGACTAGTATTGAGTTGCATGAGGATACATACTGGAGGCAGAAAGCCAAACAACATTGGCTCAAGGACGCGGATGCGAACACCAGGTTTTATCACAGGTGCGCTTCTCACTTAAAGAAAAAGAATTCTATTACGAAACTTATGAATAGTAATGGGGATTGGATTGAGGGAGATGCCATGAGGAATAGTATCTTGCATTATTATCGTGATATCTTTGACTCGAGTTCTCCTATTATTAATGACAATTTCTTTGAGAGCATACAACCACGAGTGACAGCCACGCAGAATGAAGGCCTGTTGAGCCATTTTGAAGAAAGTGAGGTTAAATCTGCATTGTTTTCAATGTATCCTGATAAGGCACCAGGGCATGATGGGATGAACCCTGGATTTTATCAGCACTTCTGGGATGTGGTGGGTACTGATGTTTTCGCTTATATTGTCAATTGTCTCAATACTAACTCGTTCCCTGATAAATTGAATGAGACAAATATTATACTGATCCCAAAGAAGAAAACCCCAGAGATGATTTCTGATTATAGGCCAATTGCTTTGAGTAATGTGGTGTACAGAATTATGGCCAAAGTTATTACAGCTAGAATGAAGCCTTTGATGGAGAGTATCATATCTGAGTCACAAAGTGCATTCATAGCTGGGAGATTGATTACAGATAATATATTGATAGCTGCAGAGGTAGGCCATTATTTGAACAAGAAACAATGTGGACTCATGGGTTGGGGGGCTTTAAAGCTGGATATGGCCAAAGCCTACGACCGTATGGAATGGTCCTTTTTACAAAAGATGTTAATGGCCCTAGGGTTTGATGGAAGATGGGTGGAATTACTGGTGATGTGTGTAACCACTGTATCTTATAGTGTGCTGGTAAATGGGACACGGAGTGAGCGGATAATCCCGACTCGTGGTTTAAGACAAGGTGATCCCCTTTAGCCATATTTGTTCATTATATGTGCTGAAGGGCTTTCACTATTATTGCAACAGGCACAGGCAAAAGGAGAATACATGGTTGTAGGGTTGCAAGAGGAGCACCTTCCATTACCCACTTATTCTTTGCCGATGATAGTTTACTTTTTTTCAAGGCAAATGTGCAGGAGGCAGAAGTAATTAAACGATGTTTATCGGAGTATGAGAAGATGTCTGGTCAGGCAGTAAATTATCATAAGTCAAATATTTGTTACAGTAAAAATACACGTGGAGAGATAAGGGACGAGGTTGTCAATATATTGGGGGTGGTGCAGGCTCAGAATTTTGGGAAGTATTTAGGGCTTCCATCGTTTGTGGGCAGAAATAGGAGGGCATCATTTTCTTATATTGAGGATAAGATAAGACAGAGGATAAGCTCATGGAATAAAAAATTGTTGTCACAAGCAGGAAAGGAAGTTTTATTGAAAAGTGTATCCCAATCTATGCCTACCTTTTCAATGAGTGTTTTTTTACTGCCAATGACTTTATGCACTGCTATTGAGCGAACCATGAATCGATATTGGTGGAGTTCCAAGAATGAACAAGGTATACATTGGAAGGCATGGGATAAACTATGTATTCCAAAGCAGTATGGAGGTTTGGGATTTAAAGACTTACATGCCTTTAATCTTGCTATGTTGGGAAAGCAAGGGTGGCGTTTTCTGACACAGCCGCAATCGTTAGTTTCGAGAGTTTATAAGGCCAGGTATTATCCCACTAATTCTTTCTATGATGCATGCTTGGGTAATAACCCAACTTTTTGTTGGCGGAGTATTTTGGCAGCTCAGGAATTAATTTGTGGGGGTGTGAGGAGGAGAATAGGGGATGGTA
Source organism: Ipomoea nil (assembly GCF_001879475.1). Taxonomy (NCBI): domain Eukaryota; kingdom Viridiplantae; phylum Streptophyta; class Magnoliopsida; order Solanales; family Convolvulaceae; genus Ipomoea; species Ipomoea nil. The sequence goes on from NW_017616843.1 coordinate 3,318,212, forward strand.
AAACAACTTTAATTTGGGACCACCCTTGGTTACATGATGAAAACCACCCGAGAATAGAAACAGAAAAACCACCCCAATTGGCACAGGCAAAGGTGATGGGTCTAATGGATCAACAAACAGGAACCTGGGATCCGGATATTCTCACGGATATTTTCATAGCGGATGATGTGGAACGGATTAAAAAAATACATGTGTCACCTGATTATGATGATTTGTGGTACTGGTATGGGGATCCAAATGGTGAATACTCAGTCAAGAATGGGTACAGGAAGATAGTGGGTAATTACTCCCAACCACTAGGAACTTTTGATAAATGGAAGATTTTATGGAAACTCAAGATCCCCCCAAAGTGGAAGACATTTATATGGAGAGCTCTGAGTAATATTTTGCCCACCACAAACAATCTACTTATAAAGAGGGTGGATATTGATCCAACATGTGCCATGTGTGGGACTACACATGAGGATATTGTGCATTCTTTGATCACATGTGGCTATACAACAAACATTTGGGCACAATCTCACCTTCCAATCCCCAATAGTGTCACAAATGTTTTCAGTGATTGGTTTAATGATTTGATGAATATTTTAGATGATAATGAGATTATTTATGCAGTGGCAATTCTATACTACATTTGGCGTGCGAGGAATGGGGCTGTTTGGGACGCATAGTTGCCCAGGCCTCAGAAAATAATTGTGATGGCGTCTTCAGCTGTACACTCTTGGAAGATTGCTCACCCGACATATGCACAGCCGCAGGCCAATGTGGCCGTAACGGAGCAGGGTGGAGCGCCACCAGCCATACTGCCGCCATTTGCCGCAACTGTCACTGCCATGCCGGCAGTGAACGGGCTGCCTTCGAGCAGCGCTGCAGTGCGGCCAGATGAACACCAATTGCCACAATCAATTGCGCCAGACGCGGATCTCCTCAAGTGCTACTTCGACGCGGCATACGACCCGCGAACGAACAGGGCGGCGGCGGGAGCTATTATTCTAGATGCGCAAGGAGGATATATTTCCGCAATGACCACCCCTATGTCAGATTGTTTTACACCCCTAATGGCGGAGGCTCTAGCGTGCAAAGATGTTTTGTCATGGTTAAGAGATCGCGGAATAAACTCTATCCAGCTCTTCACGGATTGTTTAGTACTACAACAATATCTATCATCTACGACTCGATCATCACGATCATACTTGGGTTATGCCATTGATAGCTGCAGGAATAGTATGTTGACTTTTGAGTACTGTTTAATTCGTTATGTTCCAAGATTAGAAAATTATTTAGCGCATACTTTAGCATCTATTGCCTTTACTCAGACGACTATTATGTATTCGGACTCAAGTCCACCAGCTGCTATTTCTGCATATTTTGAATAAATGCCGTACAGGCTCCTTTCAAATATATATATATATATATATATATATATATATATATATATATATATATATATATATATATATATATATATATATATATATATATATATATATATATATATATATATATATATATATATATATATATATATATATATATATATATGCTTCGAATCCGATGCACCCCCTATTATACATGAGTCCATGAGTTCTCATGATATCCATTGATTAATTTCCCATAAACGGTTAAGATTATAAGAGATTTTGAAATTATTTAAGGACATATAGAATTCAAAAGGATTAAATTGTAATTGTATTGATGTGTTTAATTATGGATATGATAGTAATGGAATCTTAAGCATTAAATTAGGGATATTATGAATGGTAATTGATTGATAAAGATATTATGCAGTCAACTGTTGAAATAAAAAACGCGTGAAAAAGAGAGAGAGTGCAGACGAGCGGGCGGAAGAAGACGGCGAAACAAGGAGCACACTTCACGAATGACTTGTAGCAACACAGGTAGGTGCGTAGTAGTGTCTATGCATGTGCGTATGTCATGGAAATTTGTTTATAAGTTTTGTGTTGGTGGGGTGGACGAAATATAAGTGAGGTTTGTTTGTGTGTCGATGTTAACAGCGTATAGGTATGAGTATGGTTGCGTAGTAGCTTGTGCAAACACCCGCGTTTATTATAAGGACTAGAGGAAACGGAAGTTCAGCAGGCGGGTGCATTGACGAACAGTAGTCTGTGCATAGCGTGTGCGTATGACGAGGGCTACGTTTTCTATATTAAAATTTATATTTGTTAGGTTGAACGAGCTAAATGTAGCGAGACGTGTGTGCATGCGGGACTGTTTTGAGAAAATGAGGAACGACATGAATTTTGATTCCAACTTGTAATGATGGTAGGTTATTAATAGGGTGCATAGACCTACATTAGTCTGTGCATAGTAGTATATAGACGGTGCGGTAATTGGTTTTGTTTGTGTTTTTTAAAAAAAAAAAAAAAATTATGTGCCTATTGTTATCTGTGTTATAGTTTTTAGGGATGACCTAACGTAATGGGATGTATGTGCGTATGATACAAATGTTTGTAGTATAGAAACGACATGGATTTTTATAACAACATGCAATGATGTTAGTTTGGTGGAGAGTGCGCAGACAACGATAAGTGCGTGCATAGAGTGCGACTACAGATGCGATATTCTTTCTTGTAGTTTACTTCACAAATGTTCGAGTAGTAGTTTTGTGATTGCATAGATAAGAATGTTGTTATTGACCAACGGCGTTAATATTGTGCACAAATTAAAAAGTTATGAAAATGTTGTTGTATTGCAAGTGCACCACCCATTACAGATGAAGTTGCTGAACAAGAATGTGAAATGTATGTATCACCTACTAGAACTAGGTGCTTCGGAGTAGAGCGAATCTTCAGAGGGGGAAATAAAGCCTCATCAACCTCAATGGGCTCAACATCTGAGCCATCCGAATCCAGCGCTGATTGTGCGGGCTGATCTGGAACTTCGGCATCATCAGCCTGTGGCAAAGGTACGACCACATTGCCAGCACCTACCGGCTCAACCGCTACAACAACTACCGGCTCACCCGCAACAGCACATACCGGCTCAATTGGAACATCACCTGGGAATGACAAGAATAAATCAGAGTAACAAAAAAAAAAAAAAAAAAAAAAAAAAAAACCAAAAAAAAAAAAAAAAAGCATACTCAAACCCAAAACCGCATCCCCCTACTGTCAATATGTCTCTCTTTAAAAAATAAAATAAAAATTAAGGCATTATAAAACTAAGGAACCAAAATAAAGAAAGCAATCCAAAAACCGGTAATGCCAATTAGCATCAAAACTGTACCGCTAACTCACACACGACAACAAACTAATACGCACAAACCAACACCCGTAGCCACGGTACCTCCCCAACTCCTAAGAAATAATAAATTAATAAATAAACAAGCACCGACCCAACAACAGTAGAGCACCAACCTAAATGTAAAAAAAAAAAAAAAAATAGTGCCAATTAGCAACTAAATTTCACACTAACATGTACAAGGTAACATACTACTATGCACAAACCACCATACCTAACTACGCAATCCCAAAAAATCCAAAAAAAATAAAAATAAAAATACACACGCACCGACGCAATACTAGTGGCGCACCAACATAAATGCTTAACCGACAACAAAAACAGCAGTAGCAAATACCAACAACACTTTACTTAACAATATGGATGAAACACACAACCACCCTGAACATTAATCACATGCACATTCACAACACACATGCATACCTAACCATATGGATGAAAACAAAACAATGTTCCTTAATTTCACATTAAAAACAATTACAACACCAGAAAAAAAAAATGGCATCCAAAACTAAGCATTGAAAATTAAAAAAAAAAATGAAATAAAAAAACATAATTAAACACAGTACCCCAAGAAACTACTAACAAAAAAAATTTATAATAAACACGTTGGTTGCCTTATACGCACCTAGATGTGTTTCTTACAAATTTCACATCTTATCAATATTAGGATGATTGAGGGTGGCAAAACCATGATCAGTTACTATCAGTAAAGGTGTCAACATAAAGAACCAGCGCATTAGTACAAACCATGTGATTAGTTAGAGGTTAAATGTCTATTGCACGTTTATTTCGAAAATAATTCAGAAATTAAATTACAATTAAATTCAAATACACATTGTTAACCAACACAGCAATTTGCACAGACTGGTTGCCCCGTACGCACATACATTTGTTTTTTTATATTATCCCAACCTATCAAGACGAAGATGACTGAGATTAGGCAATTCATAATCAACTAATAGTCGTATCAGTGTACACACTAGCTACCACTAGACATTAATACAAACCTCGCAGCTTTGAAGGGCTTTGATTGTGTCCACCTAGAAACTGAGAACTTCGTTTAGGAAGTTCCCTGTCTTGTGCAACGAGGTTTCCTTCTCCAAAATCTTCACTCATTTGAAGATACTCAGCTGCACATTTAAGGGAGACCACATTCATTGTTGTGAGTTTAGTCTTGATATTATAACAGAACTTGGCCACAAACAGAAACACTTTTGCTCCACCTGGTACATTGTGAAGTTGCAAAACACATTTCTTCACGTCCTTCTCATGTCCAGAAGAATCTTGGATAAGCTTCTCACATTCGTCGATTTGTGTATTTCAATGAATAAAGTTGTACAAGAGGACAGATTTATATACACTGCTGAGACTCATCAGCCATGTATTTTGAATTGAATATATGAGCTAATTCCTCAACAATTCCCTTGACTCTCTCTAACATAGCAAATTATAGAGGTGAATAATGGAGTTTGTTTAACATCATTTTGACTAAGACAAGAAGGATTGGAAGACTTTATTTATTCAGTTTTTAGATTTTCTTTTCATGCTAATACTAGTTCTAATTGAGTGAAAGCATAGCATTTAAGCAGCTACTGGTACACTTGATCATTAGAAGGAAGAATGCCCGAAAACATCTTGATCCCATCACAGACATTCACACATAATGCAAAAATATTGATTAATTATATGATTACGTGAAGAAGTATATGCAATTTCAACAAGAAAACAAAGACCACCCCGCCCCACAGCACTCTAAAACACCCGCCCGCCCCCCACAACCCAAAACCCCCAACTACAGTCGTCATCTGCTACCACCACCCCCCGCCACAGTCGAAAAACAAACTCCTTAATTAGGGGAAAAAAATAACAGGGTACAAACCACCACCACACCAATAGTCCACCACCGTGACACCCCCACAAACCCCCACCCGGTAGCCCAACCCATCGCCACAAGAAGCCGCCACGCCAGCCAAAGCAGGTGTCACATGCCCCAAAAAATCGACTATCCCCCGCCACACTGAATCGAACCACAAACACACTCCCTCTGGCCACACCAACCTAAAAACAAAAACACACATAAAACTAAGAAGAAATAGGCAAAGGAGAAGAAAATACCTTGAGCAGCGCCGGACGAAGAACCCTTCAGATGCTTCGACCGCCTGGACGAAGAGTCGGCCATGGAGAAACAAGAGCTGCGGCGACGAGATGATGGAATGGAGATTGATTCCAGAATTCTTCTCTGTCGCTATTCTTCCGAGGAGATTTGAGTGGGTGACTCCAAATAAACCACACGCATAAGGAAACACAATAAGTGCCGAATCAATTTTAAACGAGAAAATTTCAATTTTGGTCCACTGACTATTGGGGTTGTGTTAATTGCAACACTTGACTTTCAAAAATGTTAATTGAGTACCTTGACTATGCAATTTTTTTCAATTTTGGTCACTCCGGCCAAATTACCGACGAAAAGTGGCCGGAAATTTTTAATAGATCAAATAATGAGGGCTTTTTTGGTCATTTTACTTTTTCCCTTTCTTCTCCAGCGAGCAACTCCATTTCCGGCAAGTTTTCCGGCTCAAAATCAGTCGCAAGCCTGATGAAAGCACAATTTTGGGAGAAACATTTGGAAAGCACGTGGCTGCATATGGAATACTTAACAGTGGGGTTAGTGGGAATTCTTGTATCTATAATGTGGTAAATCAAAATCACCATTTCAAAACACTGGACACATGGAAGGTCCAGTAAGCATGCGACACCACGTGGAAATTCATATGTTGAATGCTCTGGAGCTGCTTTGTCTTGGTATCTCAGCAAACGAAAATGAAGGTGACGGATAAATGGAGACGGCGGATGGAGGCGACTCCGATCAATGGTCTAAGTGCTCTGGATGCAAACAAAGTTACAAACCCATCAATGGCCTTCATGGGTTCTGCACTTCTGCGCCTGGAAGAAACCCAACGGAGAAGAAGAATAGTGAAGAAGTAAAAGACCAAAATACCCCCATGATTTACCATTAAAATTTTTCCGGCCACTTTTCGCCGGTAATTTGGTCGGAGTGACCAAAATTGAAAGAAATTGCATAGTCAAGGTACTCAATTAACATTTTTGAAAGTCAAGTGTTACAATTAACACAACCCCAATAGTCTGTGGACCAAAATTGAAATTTTCTCATTTTAAACGGAAAGAAAATAAATACATATCAAAAATTACAGCCTTACCCCCAATAATATATCAGAATGGGTCTAATTACAACACCATCTAAAGCGTTAAAAAATCAAAATCAACGATCAGAGAGCGTGCTCACAGGCTCGGCTGACTAGGGGGTGTGCACCGGATTCAAAATCTATATATATATATATATATATATATATATATATATATATATATATATATATATATATATAGAGAGAGAGGAGTGATCACATGTGGCCATGTTGTTAGGTGTGGTCATATGGTCAATTATAGACCATTAGATTAGATAGATCTAATGGATCATATTAATCAAGATTTTTTCAGTATTTTCGCGCACATTCTTCTACCCAGCAAACTGTAAGGGTAAACTTGTCATAAAACACCGGAATAAGGAAAATCACATTGTTGTGTGTTTTATTACACTATTGGTGCATGTTGTCAACACTGTTGGTGTATTCTGGAACTCGACGGCTATAAATGGCCACTGTAATTACCATAACACGGGAATACACCATTGGTGTGTTTCACTGTGGTGTGTTTTATTACACTATTGGTGCATGTTGTCAACACTGTTGGTGTATTCTAGAACCCGCCCGCTATAAATGGTCACTGTAATTACCATAACACCCCCACTTACTAAAACGCGCGAAAATCCTCAGAATTACCACAGCCTTTAGATTAAACTGATTCAACGACACAGATACGACCACACGACCACACCTAATGACATGACCACATATGAGCGTTTTTCTATATATATATATATATATATATATATATATATATATATATATATATATATATATATATATATATATATATATATATATATATATATATATATATATATCAATAATTTATGGTAAAAACAATTCTTAAGAGCATTTTTAAGAAAAAAAAAAACCAAAAATAGAATATAGTTCGTAGGAAAATAATTGTACAGGATTTAATAGATTGAGCAAAAATGCAATGAATAATTCTTTAGAAATTTAAGAGGTAGAAGTAAGAAATCAACATTCTATAAAAGATTTGAAACATATTTTATTCATTTTTTTTTCTTGAAGCAATGAGTACTATATTGATACCAATACACAATAAAATAGTTCACTAATAAAAGGTACGCAGAAATAAGTATTAGAAGAGTTTGGTCTTTTGAATTATTGAAACTCAAAGTAGATAAAAATTGTGATGGCTAGAAAACTCAATGAAAAACAAATATAGAGTAACATTAACAAACAACATGAGAGACTACCTCCAAAGTATCTACTCCAAATTGAACAGTAACAACTTTCGGGTACAATAATCATCCCTAATCACCATTGCCTCCTGCATTAATTTCATTCAACAATCAACAATGTGTAAGATTTTCCCCAATAATATATATTATATATTATATATTAGGTCCTTAATTAAGTGGTACAAGTTGACTATGCTTATTAAGTGATCTGGTTGGACTGAATAACTAGAAGTTGTTAGTCCATAAAACTCTATGCCTAATATAATCCTGAATTGATGGGATACAGGATAATTGATGATATAACACATTCAGTTACGACACTCATACTACTCAGTAGACACCAATACACCATCTAGGGTTCTGAGGCAAATATGAGCCAAATAATGCTCAAAAGATTAACTCATTTGTGAATATACAAGAAATGCTCGGAAGATTAACTCAAAAAATCCATATAAAGAAATTAAAAATTGACATGTTTATCATTTTAAGTAAACTATATTTTATCTTTCATTTTATGATTATGTTATTCAGTATATTATTATTTTACAGAGAAAATTGAGTTCAAATGGTGCTCTCTATATATAAAGAACCAAGTGAATATCATTTTCTAAATAATAAATAAGTCACTAATATTATTTTGAAATTTACCTTTTTAAAAAGTAGTGAGTTAGAACCACCTTAAAAGTTAAAAGGAACAAAGGATAAATTTTAAAAAAAGTAAAAGGTTAGAAGTGTTTAAATTTTAAAAATATACATTATTTTAAATAGAATAAAAAGAAAAGTAAGACAAATAATTAAATTGGAAGAACCGAGTATTTGCTAACTTAATTAAGAAAAGATGTAATATAATTTCTCAAAAAAAGATGTAATATAATAAAATTTAATTTTCTACATTTTATTAAATGTGGTTTTTATTGTATACATATTTATTTACTTAAAAAATGAGAAGTTGTAAAACAAAATCCCATAAATAAAACTATTTAAATCATAACAATAATCATTGTCATCTTTTAGTTTTGATCTTCTCTTGACCCAATAATCATTTATTTACTTTTAACATCTAATTTAGTATAAATGAAAAAATTGATGACAAGTTATATATAGTTGCAGGATTGAATGATTAGCTACTCTGCTTTTTTAAAAACAAATTATGTGGCTCTATTTTTGTCGATTGATAAATTTAATATTTAGTATAATACTTTTATACATATTCATTTGGTTTTATAGATGCATACTCATTTGCAAGAAATTGATAAGAAATGCACTAAATTAAATATTTAGTGAAATATATATTGTTTTATAGAGCAAAGATAAATAAGAAATTACCATTCGATGTGAGATTCCAGGATGTCTTTTTCATTTGGATTGTGCCACTCCAATGATTCCCACCATTCTTTCTCATCTTTAAGTAAGCTGATATTTTGAAAGGATGAAGGAAGGTATGGTTGTTGAGCCTCATCAATAGGAAGAAATGAAGGCATCCTCTTAATATTTTGACAACGGAAAATTCTTATTACTTCAATGGAAGGGCAAACCATTTCTCTACCATTGCATATGCTTTTCAATTTTGGCAGCATCTCTAGTTGTAAGTGTTTAAGCTTGGGTAGACATGATATATTTGAGGATGATGACTGTCGGGTATTACTGCTGCCTTCTTCATCCCCAACTCCTATTACCACTTCTAGGTTCTCACAGAATTGTACTTCAAGTATCTCAAGATTTTGGAAATTTTGCAATAACGCCTGTGACAACAACTTCGTCATACTGTTACATCCACTGACATACAGATGTTTAAGGGATGAGAAGGTGCAATCTGGAAGAATAATTACATCTTCTCCCTTAAACAAACTTACTAATCTTTGCAGGTTTTTGAGATGCAACTTCTCAAGACACTTAAATGGGGTGGCTGCATTTTCTATTATTTGTTCGCTATCCCAAATCCACTCTGCTTCGATGGAATTATATACACTTAGTTTGCTCAGATTATTGCTCAATGATTGGAAATTGTCTAATATGCACCCATCCAACCCGTCACAGTCCTCAATTCGTAAACAACAAATGTTTGCAGGAAGCAATACTTTAACTTCTTGACCTCTTTTCCCTTCAAAATTGATTGCACGGAAACACACACTCCTCTCTTCACTTTCTAGCTCTGTATAATGGCAGCCTACGGATATCCGGTAGTATTTCAGTTGCTCAAGTTTTTTAACCAATGTAGTGTTGTTGAAGCTGTGCAAATCATCATAGCTGTTTGCAAATTCTTGAAGACGTGTCAAGCAATTAACTTCCTCACTCTGCAAGTTCGGACAAGAGTGCAAATGGAAGCATCTAAGATTTCTTAGTTTGGCTATTACCCCTTTCGGAATCTCCAAGTATTTGCTTGTGTGCCTCATATATAGATATTGGAGATTCACTAAACATCCCATGTCTTGAGGCAATTCCCTAATTCCATAACAACCATCAATATTTAACACCATCAATTTCTTCAGCTTCTTCATTCCTGGCAAACAACTAATCCTTTCACAACCTACAAGATATAATCCATAAAGATTCTCCAAATCTGAGATAGAATTGGGAAGACACTCCAGCCCACTGATATAACTTAAATCTAGGACACGAAGCTGTGTCCTCATGTACAACAAGAAAGATTCTGGGATTCTTTGAAACTGCCAGAAACCCATGTAATAAGGCCCTTGCAAAATCAAGGTTGAAAGGCTAGGGCATCTGGGGGAAAAGTCATCTGGAATTTCTTTTATTTCACTTCTCATAAAAGAAACTCTCTCCAATTCAGCGATCCAATGTTTCTCCTCCGGAATTTCAGTGAGCTCAGATTTAACCATGAACTTTGAGATCGTTAAAGCCATTTCTCTCATTAAATCATGCATCTTAACATACCCTATTCCGTTATACCATTCCCCCCCTTCCAATAAGAAAACCTTTTCTAGATGATTCAATATGGAATGACCTTCATCTCTATCTTCACATAATCCTTCTGCAATCAACTTTATTATTATTTCATCCTTCGGAATCTTATCATCTTCAGGATACAAACAACAATAAAGGAAACACTTTTTCCACTTTTCACGATCCAATTTGTTGTAGCTAAATTGGAGTATATCAAACACACCTTTTTCCAGCTGATCTCCCATTTGAGGACAACCATTTCGGAAATTCTTAATGGCATTCCTCCAACTGTGGTTATCATTCACCCCTCGCATGCTTGCAGCTAAAGTTTTGAGTGCCAATGGTAAGCCGCCACACTTTTTGGCCAATTCTTTGGCATGTTTTTCAATAGCATCAGTGAGCACAATATCCTTATCTTGTACTAAAACCTCCTTGAACAAATTCCAAGCTCCCTCCTCATTAAAAACATCAACTTTGAACAGCTTGTCGCATCCAATCCAATGGCACACATCTTGTAATCGAGTTGTTAAAATGAGCTTGCAACCCTTATCCTTATGAGGGACACCCAATTTCACCAAGTCAATTTTGTCCCACACATCATCCAATATGAGTACAACATTATTCCTCCCTAGATGACTGCATAAAATAGCAGCTCTTTGCACTTCATTGTCCACATCCGAAAATCCAATACCAGCACTTCTCGCAATGTTATCTTGTAATTTTCTGATGTTAAAATCTTGAGAAACTGTAACCCAGTAAACATTAGCACGAGGGTTTTCTTTGCAGATTTTGTTATATAGATGTTGTGCCAAAGTTGTCTTTCCAACACCTCCCATTCCATACACCCCGATACTAGTCACATTTGCATCCTCTACCCATCTATATATTTCTACTAAATTAATTTTAGATGCTGTCCCAAATAACTGATCAACATTGAGTTCATATGATGTACTCACATCCAGTGTAGGTTCAACAGTATTACTTCTGCCCTCTTCTCTAAGCTTTTTAACTCTTTCTGTCATCCCTTCGAGTTCTTGTGCTTTTATTAACTTCCGAGCATTCTTCATTATGAATCCCGCACCTTGTATGCTTTCCTTGAATGTTTCAAAGTTTGTTTCCAACTTATTTACTTGCTGAAGCCAACCCTCGACTCCTTGTTTCCTCTTCCTTTGCCCTCCTCTTTCTAAGTTCTTCAACTTTGCTTCCATGTCATTCGCCTCCATATGAAGTTGATCTACTTCAGCTTTTAGAGTTTCCAGATTTTCATCAAAATCCATATATCCTTCAAATTTACTACGTAATGAGAGTATCTGCTCCATTGCGTCTACCAAGAAAAAGCAATGGCCAACAAAATGAGTAATTTGAACAAACAAGAAAGCACTGAAGAGTTAAATTGGATAACAGACCACTATTTTGCATGCCTAATTGAAAACTGGAAATTTAACAGCTAGAAGCCTGAAATATATATGTTAAATTAGTAGGAAACTGAGAAATATTAAAACACAAAAAGTCGGATGACCACAGCTGGTAAATCGCTAATACTCGGAGGACCATCGGAGGTATTAACTCATAACGTGACGTTTGGTTCAAAAGAATAAAATGAAAAGGAATAGAATGTAATTCCAACAAGAATGGAATAACAAAGGAATAAAATAGGAATAAAAGGGTAATAAACATGAGATTATATAAGGAATCATATTTTTGTGTTTGGTTAGATCATGGAATAGAAAAAGAATATCATTTAAATAACTAAAATGTTCAATTCATATTCAAAATAAAATGCATACAAATATACAAATACTCACTGGCCTTCTAAAATAAAATAAAATAATAATTATGATGCAACATGATCATCTACATACCTTTAAGAGACCAGAATAGATCTATACCGGCCCGCAGTGCAACAGCCATAATTTGCCTTTAGAAACTGGAAGGATTTAACTTAACGGTAGCTTAACAGCAATGAAGAAGCCAAAAACCTAACACACAGAGAGGGATATACTTAAAATTTTCTTAGCTTGAAATAAATTAATTAACAACAAAGTCACCAGAGCTCTTCAAAAAAAAAAAATGGTCACCTGAGAAATTCATTGGAAGGAACAAAGAAACTTCAAAGAAACCCCCAAGCTAGAGTTATTTGCTGTTTCTGTAGGTACTGTACAATTTCTATTGTCTTATATGTGCACAATGAGAAATAATAATGGCATTGTTTCTTTTGACAAATTATGTGTATGGATGGTACCTACCAGTGAATTATTGTACTAAAGAAATTAGGATAAGATCGAATCCAATGCCACATATCTAGTTGGATGACCAAGACTTGTCTACGTCAAGAAATTTTGTTGTGATCCATAAATAAAAAAAAATATTTTTAATATAATAAAGATGTACTGAATATACATTATTTGATAATATACAAAATAGTGTACTTTCAATACTTAAATAACGTAGTTTTAAACATTTTGTAAAATAAAGTTTAAAAATAGAGTATGATGCTGATTGACCTTTTTGGTATAGAAAACCTAAAAATGCAACTGGGCTGGATGTATTCATTTTCAATAGGCGTAGGAGTTTTACTGATGTCTACAAACACCTAAGCAAATATTTTTTTTTGAAAGTACACCTAAGCAAATATAATTAAGAAGAATATAACAATTATGCATACCTTTATGAGTCCAGATCGAATAGTTAAAAGTAATCTGAAAAATAAATATAAATTATGTAAGAATTAATTAAAACTCAATAAAAATAATTTTACCAAATAAATTTAGGGTGTGTTTGGAAACCTGGAAAATGAGTTCTGGAAATCATTTTTCAAGTTTCCATTGTTTGGATGTGTCTGGAAAATCAAGTCAACGAAAATCATTTTCCGTTGACTTTGAAAAATATAATGTGATGTTTGGTTCAAAAGAATAAAAATAAAAAGAAATAGATTATAAATCCAAGAAAAACGGAAATGGTAATAAACATGAGATTATATAAGGAATCATATTTTTATGTTTGGTTAGATCATGGAATTGAAAAAGAATATCATTTAAATAACTAAAATGTTCAATTCATATTCAAAATAAAATGCATACAAATATACAAATACTCACTGGCCTTCTAAAATAAAATAAATTAATAAGTATGATGCAACATGATTGTCTACATACCTTTAAGAGTCCAGAATAGATCTATACCGGCCCGCAGCGCAACAGCCATAATTTGCCTTTAGAAACTGAAAGGATTTAACTTAACGGTAGCTTAACAGCAATGAAGAGACCAAAAACCTAACACACAGAGAGAGAGATATACTTAAAATTTTCTTAGCTTAAAATAAATTAATTAACAACAAAGTCACCAGGGCTCTTCAAAAAAAAAAAAAAAAAAAAAAAAAAAAAAAAAAAAAAAAAAAAAAAAAAAAAGTGACCTGAGAAATTCATTGAAAGGAACAAAGAAACTTCAAAGAAACCCCCAAGCTAGAGTACTTATTTGCTGTTTCTGTAGGTACTGTACAATTTCTATTGTCTTATATGTGCACAATGAGAAATAATAATGGCATTTTTTCTTTTGACAAACAAATTATGTGTATGGATGGTACCTACCACTCTACCAGTGGGTCAAGAATGTTTCCAAGTCAATTACTGTACTAAAGAAATTACTATAAGATCGAATCCTATGCCACATATCTAGTTGGATGACCGAGACTTGTCTACGTCAAGAAATTTTGTTGTGATCCATAAATTTAAAAAAAAAAAAATTTAATATAATAAAGATGTACTAAATATACATTATTTAATAATATACAAAATGGTGTATCTTCAATACTCAAATAACGTAGTTTTAAATATTTTGTAAAATAAAGTTTAAAAATAGAGTATGATGCTGATTGACCTTTTTGGTACAGAAAACCTAAAAAGGCAACTGGGCTGGATGTATTCATTTTCAATAGGCGTAGGAGTTTTACTGATGTCTACAAACACCTAAGCAAATATAATTAAGAAGAATATAACAATTATGCATACCTTTATGAGTCCAGATCGAATAGTTAAAAGTAATCTGAAAAATAAATATAAATTATGTAAGAATTAATTAAAACTCAATAAAAATGATTTTAACAAATAAATTTAGAAGAAGAAGATATAGATTGTGCAAGAATTAATTAAAACTCAATAAAAATAATTTTACCAAATAAATTTAGGGTGTGTTTGGAAACCTGGAAAATGAGTTCTGGAAATCATTTTTCAAGTTTCCATTGTTTGGATGTGTCTGGAAAATTAAGTCAACGAAAATCATTTTCCGTTGACTTTGAAAAATAGACTTGTTTTGGGGAAGTCATTTTCCAACTTTTACACCAACATCACACCACCACCAACATCATCAACACCATACCACCACCATCATCAACACCATACCACCACCACCTCACTATTACCATCACCACCACTACTGCCGCCGCCACCACCACTATACCACCACAACCATCGCCACCACACCACCACCACCAACATCATCAACACCACCACCACCACCATCAACACCATACCACCGCAACCACCACTACCACCGTCGCCGCTACCACCGCAACCACCGTCGCCACCACCACCACCATACCACCGCAACCACCATACCACCGCCATCACACCACCACAACTACCACCACCGCCGCCACCCCCACGACCATACCACCACAACCATCGCCCCCGCTACCACCACCACAATACCACAGCAACCACCGTCGCCGCCGCCACCACCACCACCAGTTATTATTATTATTATTATTATTATTATTATTATTATTATATAACAAATAACACCACTACCACTACACCACCACCACCACCACCACCACATTACCACCACTATACCATACCACCATAATATTTTTGATATATTATTAGTTATTTTTTATTTTATTATTATATTATTATACATGTTGTAATACTCTAAATAAAATAATTAAAATATTTAATTATACAATTCTACTCATTTTACAGAAAATGAACCAAACACACAAAAATATTTTTCCAGAATGCAACCAAACACTGGGAAGAAAAATATTTTTCGGAAAATGACTCATTTTCCAAAAGTCATTTTCCTACTTTCCAAACGGACCCTTAGAAGAAAGAGCTAGAGAGAGCATATTAACTCTTTTTTTTTGTTAATTTAGAGTAAAAGACATTTTTGGTCCTAGACTTATAGTGGCTTGGACAATTTTAGTCCTTTATAAAAAAAAATTTGCCATTTTATGGACAGAGTTATTGTGGCGAGGACATATTTGGTCCTCCGTCTATATTTCGAGGACATTTTTGGTCCTCCGTCTATATTTCTGTTAGATAACCGTATGAGAGAGGGGCAATTACGTCAATTTAGGCTATCTCCTTCTATATATTATATCAATGTGTGTTTGGCGGCTTCGATTTTCCTTCTATCTATTTGATTAGTAACCTGTTTGGCGGCTTCGATTCTCCGGCAATTTCTTCGTACAACTGCAACTTGGACTCTCCAACTCCTTCGAATTATGACCGAGAAGAAAACAAAACACACATAGATATAATAGATAGAAGGGGATAGCCTAAATTGACGTAATTACCCCTCTCTCAGATGGTTATCTAACAGAAATATAGACGGAGGACCAAAAATGTCCTCGCCACAATAACTCCGTCCATAAAATGGCAAATTTTTTTTATAAAGGACTAAAATTGTCCAAGCCACTATAAATTTAGGACTAAAAATGTCTTTTACTCGTTAACTTATGTATAATTAAGAATAAAAAGTTTTAAAATTTAGCATATATATTTTAAATTTGAAATTATTTATACTAAATAGGTGTGAGTCACAGTCAGCAAATTCCAATGTTTTTTGAGCAGGTATATATATAAATTTTTTATTGAATGAAAATCAAGAATTTTTCGAAAGTTAATGCTTCAGATCGAACAAACATTTGCTGCAGAGGAAATATAAAAAAATTCATCTATTTAGTCAAGAGAATATATGCATACCTGCAGCACAGCAACTATGGTTTGTGTTTTGAAACTAGAATTCAGTTAGCAGTAGCCTAGATGCAGATAGAGAACAGAGAGAGAGAGAGTCACCAAAGTCAGGAGAGTAGCCTAGATGCAGATAGAGAACAGAGAGAGAGAGTCACCAAAGTCAGGAGAGAAATTCAATGGAAGAAGAGGAGAAGGAAATTGAATGGAAGGAGTCATGAAATTTCAAGGAAACATCTTTTTTTTTTTTTTTTTTCTCTATTACATTGTAGTATCTGTCTACTGAAACACAAAGAATCAATAACGTCTCCACTGAGTCTTGAACTCATAATCTTCTAAATGAAAATGGAAGTCAAGTACCATTAGACCACATAGTCCTGGTAACATCTTTTTTATTTGTTATCCTTTTTCTTCTTTTCTCTTTCCGATCCATCTCTCTCCTACATTGATTCGAAAAAAATCAAGTAAATGCATACTAATGAGGTTTTTCTAATTCCTACCAAAAAAAAATGAGGTTGTTCTAATACTTTGTGCTATAACCAACTGAGCATTAAAATTTACACCTAACATGGTTGTTGTGTTGACTAATTGCCTATTGGTAGTCTTAAGATGGAAATTAAAAATCCAATAAAAAATAAATTTAATTAAATGAGATATATATAAGATGGAAATTAAAAATACTATAATACTAATTATAAAATTATAAATCATTTCAAATATATTACAATCTAACGTCATAAATCTTTAGATTGAGTTAAATTCTCAATCATATATGAAACAATTAGGTAATCCAATAATGAAAAGGCTTTAAAAGATATATAAGAAAGGAAAATGTAAAATGTACTCCAAGTGAATATAACTCTTAGTATATGTACATATATTATTGAATACACAAAAGTAAATGATGAATACCTTTCAAAAACAAAAGTAAATGAATAGATTAGGACTATGTGGTCTAATGGTACCCGAGTTAGACTTTCATTTGGAAGATTATGAGTTTGAGTCTCAGTGGAGGCGTTATTGGTTCTCTTATTACATTGTAATAGAATCAGTAGTATTCAAACAAATATATAAAAAAGTTATAGAAATAGTGGTCCCTTTATTGAACACCACATAGAGAGTAAAAAACAAAGTATGTAATGAAAATCGATGTAATATTGTAAGTGCGGAATAGAAAGAGTAGTACTACGTATAAATTTCAAAATTATTTCAAATAATATATTATAGTGCGGAAGAAGACCAAGACTTGTCGTGCTAGTCGTTATACGCGCTTTATTCATTAAACAAATATTTAATATAAGAACGGAATTATGTCCATTCAAATAAAAAATCATCTCTAAATGTTTTTTTTTTTATTAATAGAACAAGAAATACAGAATAAGCGTATAACATAAATAATTTTTTATAAGTCTTATATAAAACTACCTCACATAAAATGTATAATACATTTTAGTTAAAATGTAATACATTACACTCACAAAAAGTATTAAAGTTGAATGGGAAAAGTGTCAAATTGGCCCCCTAAGTCAAGTGGATAGTGCAATTGGGTCCCCTAAGTGAAAAAAGCTCCATTCAAGTCCTCTAAACCTGTAAAATTGTTCAATTAAGTCCAATATGACTTGTTTAACAGGTTAAATCGATATGATGTTGACACGTGTCTTTCTTATTTTATTTTTTAAAATAAATACTTTTTATTTATTAAAAATATTATTTTTTATTAATTAATTAAAATAATAATAATACTTTAAAAATTATTTTAAAAAAAAAAACAAAAAACAAAAAAACAACCACCGGCTGTCCGCGCCAGACAGTGGGTGGTTGTCTTCTTTCTTCACGGACAACCGTGGCCGTCCGGCCACAGCCGTCTAAGGAAGACGACTAGATGTCCATGACCGCCTTCCTTAGACGACCGTGAAGAAGGAAGATAGCCACTAGCTGTCCAGTGCAGACAGCCGGTGGCTGTTTTTTTTTTTTTTTTTTTTTTAATTATTATTATTATTTTAATTAATTAATTTATAATAAATAATATTTTAAATTTTTAATAAATAGAAAACATTTGTTTTAAAAAATAAAATAAGAAGGACACGTGTTAACACCATATCGATTTAACCTAATAAACAAGTCGTATTGGACTTAATTGAACAATTTTACCGATTTAGGAGGCTTGAATGGAGCTTTTTCACTTAGGGGACGCAATTGCAATATCCACTTAACTTAGAGGGCCGATTTGACACTTTAAAAAACGTTATATATATCTCATGATGAGACGATACTATACATATCATATTTAATTTTTAGATATATATATCTTTGTACAAATGAGAAAATTTTGAACAAGAAGATTATTTATTTTAACACATACATATATTAAGTTAGACAAGTTTCATTGCTGGAATTCTCGCCATTTCGACTAACATTTTCGTCCAATTATAATGTTGGCCGGTAATTTATTAAAAATCTCAACTTTCCATCTCTAAAGATGATTGGATGAGAAGTTGGTCAGAATTTTCGTCCAACATCCATTGTTGGATGGAAATTCCGTCAAACCTATAATGTTGGTCCGTAAACCTGAATTGACTAATAAGTAAAAAGTAAAAATATTAGGTATTTTAATTTTCATCCAATAAAATGTTGGATTGATACTTAAAGTATTTCAGCACCATTGAACAACTTGAGGAGCGGGAAATACATAAATTTTGACGGTTATCTCCTCCACTTTTTCACAGAACGGCAGATAGAGCAACCCTCTCCATCAAAATCTCCTCCACCTTCTCCATCGTCCCTTACCACCGTCTTTAATCGTCACTTCCTTTGCCACAACCACTAACAACTTTTGCCCATTGTCTTCGACATAAACGTCGACGCCAGGTCTATCATTGCTTCGGTCATCGCTGCGTGCTTCCTCTTGTGGTCATCACTTCCTCGCCAACTGCTTCCTCTCCTTTTTGTTGCTTCCATGTCGCCGCGTGGGTGGTCGTCCCCGACTGGCCGACTGTGCAGTCGCCAACTGTTGCAACGATTTTCGCTGCTTCATTCATCTTTCCAAGCTGGTTAGTTCTATTACTCTAAATGTTAAACCCTAATCACCAAATTCTTGATTTCATAGATTTCTAAATTCCTAATTCTATTTATCCCTAAATCCAATTTTTATTTTGCCCTAAATTATTGCATTTACAATTTTTTGATTTATATAAAATTTTATAGTACTGCAAAGTTTCATATGTGCTCTCTTTGCTTTAGTCATGCATTTACAATATCGATCTTTGCTTTATATAGCTTTATATGTGCTCTCTTTGTTGTACTCTGTATATTATTTATCTAATAAAAAAATACTACAAAAAATTCTTTGAACTAAAAATGGAAAGAAGTATAAAATGTATTATAATTCATTTCTAAAGGAAAATTCTATTTGCACCACCTATTTAATAGGTGCAGTAGCTTTATAGGTGATGCAAACACAAAAGTGCTATTTGCACCACCTCATTAAATATAGTCCATCATTAATATTATTATTTAATTTTTATTTAATAATCAAATTAGTAATTCCTCTAGACTTTTGGTGGTCGGTTTTGATGGTTAATTAATTTGTTAGATCCAGTAAAGAGCCGATGAGGAAGAAGCCTAGCAATGCAGAAAATCAGAAATGATTGATGGAATAATTAAATCAGATTATACTATCTGGGATCCCTTGAAGATTACCAGTTTGATTCTTTGTTGCTTGGTTTCGGTTCTGACATCGATTTTGTTTTTGAAAATTCCATGTTTGCAACATTATATTTACTCGGTTTCTTCCCTTGATTACTACTCCTGTAGTTCAGATTTTGATTTGATCTCAGAAATGGTGGGCTTCTCAAAACGTCCAACAACCTGGGTTTCTCATTGCATTTGCTGCTCAGATTCTGATTCTGGCTTTGATTTCTGCATCGGCAATGACATTGCTAAAGAACACTGTTTATCGGCAAATGAACACTTCTTGGACGACAGAATTCAAGAAAAGCCTTTTTGCTTCATCAGAACTTATTCCACTATCCGGCGCCATTGATTCCGATCAGTGAAAAAACCAGTTGAAGTCTCTCCGGCACTGCAAAGATAGCCACAAGAAAAGGAGCTTACTTTCATCAAATTACTAATTAAAAAAAAAAAATAAAAAAAAATCTCCAGTGAGAAGGCAACCCACTGGATAGGCTGCCTTCTCACCGGAGAAGGCAGCTCACCGGAGAAGGCGGGATTTTTTTTTTTTTTTGTTTAAAATAATTTTAATGAATTAAATTTTAAATTACTTAATTATTATTTAAATCTAATAAATGTGATTTAATTAAGGTGGTGTAAATAGCATTTTGACCATTCATTAGGCTATTTGCACCACCTATGTATTTATTATAAATTTTTAACTTTTTATACTTTCAACGTACTTTATACCTAATTTTGATCAAAGGGTGGTGCAAATAGCAATACCCTTTTTAAACGTTAGAAATCAAGTACAACTATTTATAATTAGAAATTGGTTTTTTTTTTTTTTTTTTGGGATTCTAAATTTGACCTTTGTTAGCCACTTGTGGGTGGGCTCAAAGGTGGAGAACTTGGTGGTCTGTCAATAATTCCTTTTGGTTTTTTTTGTCTTCAATATTTTTCGAATTTCAAAGCTGATGAATGACGCGTGGGCCGGTGCAATTAATAAGTGAATGGGAATCTTTCCCTTTTACTAAAGGTGTTATTTGAAGATGAACAAGTGCCTGGGAATCTTTCCCCTTTACTAAAGTTGTTATTTGAAGATGAACAAGTGCATGGGAATCTTTCCCTTTTACTAAAGTTGTTATTTGAAGATGAACGCAGTCAGAGATGGAGTCAGAAATTTGGTTGAGGTAGGACAAATTCAAAAATTTTACACTCTAACGGGAGAAGATTTGAACTCCTATCTCTTAAAATAACTCAATATGTACTCAACCAACTCATCTAAATCAATTCTTATTAACATTTAATAGTTTTATTTTACTAATAGTAAGACATGAACTATATATACATGAGTTCTACTACATAGACTCCTAAATTGTACTCCCTCATTTGTACTCCTTGAGGTGGCAAACCAGGATTGGTTATTTTCAGCATGTGAGTCTACAGAAAAATGTCTAAATCAAAAACATGTGAGAGAGAATACAAGTTGAGAATATAATATGAGAGTACGTCAAGTATTTTCATATATACATATATACATACAAAATTTATATACGAAGTGAGGTGGGGTGTGGGGACAGCTGCCCCTGGCCTTTGGCTCCGTCCCTGAACGCACCATGGGTGGTGGCCGCATTGGTCAAATATGGCGGTGATTATCTTTCCATTTAACTATTGCATTAGATTATTTGAATTTCAAATTTTGTCTCTTGCTGATGATTAAAGGTGAACGCACGTGGTCTTCATCGTGGTGTGACATAATGTATCATTAAAAAAGAAGCTATTCAAAACTGCATGCCAAATTAAAAAAGTAATTATTATATGATAAATTTAAAAGAGGAATGTGTACCATCATCACCATTTAATTTGTTTGTTTCAATACACAAATTATGGACATGTGGGGCAACTAGTTATAGCTGGAAAATTATTTTGTGTTATAACCAATTTTCTAATGTTACACTTCATAATTTTGAACATATATATATAATTTACTAACATCATATGAAAATAAAAATATGACATTGTTTAGCATTATCATGTTTCGATTCTTCACCAAATTAACTATTGAAAATCCAGTAAAAAGAAATAAAATAAGACAAATGAGATGAAATGGAAAATTACAATTAAAAATACTACATATAAATTTATAAAGTTAATTCCATTTTTGGTCCTAGCTAGATTTATAGATGACTGTTCACTTTTAGACATTTTTTTTTATTAGAACACTCACTTTTGGTCTTAGTATATATTATCCTGGCATGATAATTTTTTGTCATTTTTCAACAAAACAATTTAAATACGTTAAATACAATGACATTTTGATCTTCAATTATTGATATTTTCAAAAAAAAAAAAACATAAAAAATATAACTGTTCAACTTACTTTGTATAAAAAAGATTATAATGTTTTTGTATTTAACGATATTTCAACGATTTTGTTGATAGATTACTAAAAATGGTCATGCCCCAATAATAATAGGATCAAATGGGGATGTTCTAATAAAAAATGATTAAAAGTGGATTATTACTTATAAAAATCTAGGACCACAAATGAAATTAACTCTAAATTTATAAATTATTTCAAATATACCTATAAGTTAGTCTTCTTTGTTCTTTTTTGTACTAGTGACTGCAGTCTAACATTATAATTCCATAAGTTAGACTAAATTCTCAATCATATATGAAATATAAGTAATTAAGCTAATAACAAAAGAAGTTTTAAAAGATTTATAGGAGATTATCATATTAATTAAATTAGACATTAAAGAAATATATCCAGCAAGAAGATAAGGAGCACAACTTGAGTAAATAATTGATACAAGGGACCGACTATGCACATGTGACCCAACAAGTTGTGAGTGATACCTTTGTACTCACTGTATTAATTATAATACGTAGTTGTTTTGGTCAATGACATACATTTGTAATTTGTGTTGCACAGTTAGGCTCTGTTTGGCAAACCTAGTTGAAAAGTTATAAGCTAGGAGCTGATAGCTGAAAAGGAGCTGAAAGCTGAAAAGCTATAAGCTCGGAACTGAAAATTGAAGAGCTGTTAAGCTAGCTGTTATGATTGAAAGTGTTTGGTAAAATTAGCTTTTTGATAAGCTGATAAATGTAAAAAGACTAAAAATGACATCTTCATAAAATTTAAATTAGTTTGTTTACATATTAAAATTTAACATTTCGTCTTCCAAAAAAAAAGTAAACACTTTTTAAAATAAAACTGTTAGCATGATCATGATCTAGCATCCCATAATGAAGTAGCAATATTGTTGCGAATCTCCTTTATCTCCAAACAGAACTTATAGCTAAGCTATGAGCTTATTTTGGGAACATTACCAAACAGAGCTTATAGCTTATTAGTAGCTTAAAATAAGCTATAAGCTCCTAACTTAGCGTTGCCAAACAGAGCCTTAGCTGCCTATTATGTGTTTTTTTTTTTTTTTTTTTTTTTGTCCTTTAAATTTTTCACCTAAGTTGGTAGTTGTGATGGATTAAATGACTAATTGTTAGACTTCATAATTTACTAACATCTTATGAAAGTAATATGCTAGTCTTTAGTATTACCATATTTTCATTTGTCACCAAATTGAGCTAGTGTTGAAAATCCAGTAAAAAGGAAAATAAAACAAATGAGATAAGATGGAAAAAAAAATACTAAAGTACTACATATAAATTTATAAATGATTTTCAAATTACCATATAATGTGATTGTATCCTGGTTACTATTCTAAATAGGTGGTCATAGATTCGAATTCTTTGGTATGAAAATGTTTGAGAAAGTATAGAACATATACGACATTGTAAAGAATTGTGAGTATTTCAAAAAAAAATTCTAAATGATTTGAAATATATTTCATTACAGTGAATATATTACGAAGGTTATGTATATTTAAGTTACGTTAAATTCTTGATTAAATATAAATCAATTAAGTAAGTCAATAATAAAAAGATATATAAGAAATCATCATATTAATTAAATTAGATTTTAAAAAAAAAATGTTGAGAGAAGTACAACTTGAGCAAATAATTGAGATAATGGGTCAACTTTTGGAAATCTATGCACATGTGAGCCAACAAGTCATAAATGAGAAATTATTAAGTGATACTCCATACTATAATTAATATAGCTTTAAAATGTTCACCTAACATAATTGATGTGGTTGAGTAAATGACTGATATTTAAATTTATAATTTTCATCATAATTTGTTAACACACAAATGAGCTCTCTTTTGTGGGCAGGATTTCGGGATAACCGAATTCGATTCCCACAAGTGACGATTTCCTTTGGACCAGCTCCTATGTCTCCCGGAACGAACCGGGTGGACGTGGACCATTGAACGGATTGAGAAAGAGCCGTGGTTGACACCAAAAAAAAAAAAAAAAAAAGGATGTTAATATTAACGGAATACTCTAGGATATCTAGTATAAAGTAAAATAGAATAAATAAGATAGAACGGAAAGAATAATACATATAAACTTAAAAATTATTTTAAATATATTGTACTTTCTTTGTCTTATTTTATCTGTATAATATATTATTTATTGGTCAAATAGTTCTTTCTTTATTGCTTATTTTCTTTAAAAGTTTTTAATTATTTTTAAATTTAAATTTTCTATTTAATATAATTTTTAAATATATAAATTTTATATATTAATACTAAAATTAATATTATGTAAAATTAAATTAAAAATAATTTTAATTAAATCTCATTAATTGAACCAGAAAAATAAAATGAAACCAATAGAGTAGTATAATTTTATCATGTGTTAAATATTGTCACTGTATCACAAAAGAGCCTTAGAGATTAGATAGGAATCTATGGCACAGATATTTGTTGGCTATATCTGCACAAATAATTAATGCTGCAAAAGTGCAGAGAAAGATCGACCAAGACTTGTCGTACTAGTATCAATACGCGCTTTATGCATTAAACAAAAAAATAATATAGGAAAAGAATTATGTTCAATAATATAAATAATCATCTCTTTTTTGGAAACATATAAATAATCATCTCTAAATATTTATTTATTAATAGATATTAAGAGTAATACATAATAAGTGTACAATATAACTAATTTTTTTAGGAGTAATTGTGGGATGAAATTGTTTCATATAAAATATGTAATACTCTTTAGTTAAAATATAATATTTTTCACTCATAAAAAATATTGCATTCAAACTAATTTTTTTTTTTTACCATTTTATAATGCATTGTATGTGTACATAATATTTATTAATTTCTTGGTTAGTGCATAAAAGTTATTGAGTCTAGTCTACCAACTTTAGACATGACCACAGTTTCGGTTTTTGGGTACTAACCAGATTTTTTTTTTTTTTTTTTTTTTTTTTTGTAATTGGAATAAATTGAGTAAGTGTTAAGTGTGAGGCCATAAGTTGAGT
This sequence comes from Ipomoea nil, assembly GCF_001879475.1. Classification (NCBI taxonomy): domain Eukaryota; kingdom Viridiplantae; phylum Streptophyta; class Magnoliopsida; order Solanales; family Convolvulaceae; genus Ipomoea; species Ipomoea nil. The sequence continues at coordinate 3,343,855 of NW_017616843.1, forward strand.
AAAATTTTTGTTTTTTTCTTTTTTTAAATGACAACTTGAGAAGTAGTATTAATTTTGTAGTTGTAATTTGTAAGTTTAAGTGTAACAAATTATTTAACTTTGCTATATTTTAATACAAAGACCTTGTAAGAATGGTGATCAGTGAGCTTTGAAATTGATCAAGGCAATTCTTAGGCCATTGATGGTTAGAAGAACAAAGGACAATAAGTTTTTCATTGTCCTTTGTTTCCTTTGTTCTTTCAACCATTAATGGCCTAAGAATTACCTTGACCAATTACAATACTCTCTAATAATCACTCTCATAATGTCTTTATATTAATTTATTTTCCTAAAAGATAGAAAAATTAAGTAATCTATTTCACTTAAACTAAAGATAATAATAATAATTTTGGGCTTGCACTTAATTTTACCAAGACTAAGTTGCCTACGTATCTTATTGAAACTTCAATAAGAATCAAAGCGCACGTAGTTCTCTTACATTTTTTAAGAGTCCTGCTCTCCTTCGGTTGCAGTAGTGGTTGCATCATCGGAAAAGAAATCGTTAATGATGGTTGATCTTTCACTTTCTTGTTGTCGAAGCTTTGCCAATCCCCAATCTGATGTGCAAACTTGAACTTCAATTGATTGGGGGTTCATCCTTGAACGAGTATCATCCAACATGTTTCCGCCTACACTAAATTCCTATTCTACTGCCACAGTAGAAGCAAGAGTTCCAAAAATTTGTTTTACGATAATAGATAAAATAGGAAAATTTCTTTCATGGTCTTTCCACCACTGCAAAACATTAAGATATCATTATCCAAAAATACAAAATCAGTATTTAAATATATTTCCGCCTCGGATAATGCTGGAGATGATGATGAACTTGTTGTCTCACTGGTCCGACGATTTTTACCCACTCTAGATAGCAGGTTAAAGTCTCTACTTCGTTGAGTTGATTGCGAGCTTTGTGAACTAATTCGAGAAGATGTACTAATGGTCAACGAAGGACCATAAGCATGCAAATATTCTTCACACATACTATAAAACAAATTTGTTATTTCACTATAAACAATATTAGCATTAACATATTGTGGGCTTGTAGGATCATATCATTTAATTGTAAATGTTCATAATAATGTTGTAAAAATGTATTTAAACCTACTAATTTACAACGAGGATCAAAACACATTGCAATTAAATAAATTAAAGGAATGTTTCTATAATATTCTAAAAATTTTGATTTCATGCATAAAATAGCACCATTCAATATAGGATCATCACGAAATTCAAAGAGCTTGCCAACAATATTTACAGCATAAATTAAAAATAAATGTGTAGTTGGATAATACACGCTAGACAAAGCATTGGTAGCATCATAAAATTCTTTTAATAATTCACAAACTTTAGTGCATGCATCCCAATGTTGTGGAAATAAATTAATATTACTATTATTTGCAAAAAAAAAAAAAAGAAAAAAGAAAAAAAGAACATCACAACTCTTTATAAGAAATAGTACTACTGAGCAAAAGAAACATAGAATTCCAACGATTTGGTACATCTTGAGAAAATCATTTTTTTGGAAATTTTTTTGATATATAAAATGCATTAAATTCTTTTTGTGCATTTGGATGTCTCCACATATAAAGAATCGCATCTTTAATGTGTTTAATACTATTATGAAGTGATTGTAAACCAGCTTGAACACATAAATTTAAAACATGACAAACACATCTTTGATGGAAAAATTTATCTCCAAAATATGGATCACATAACTCCTTAAGTTCAGGGATTGCAGCAGTATTATTAGAAGCATTATCAAAACTAACCGCAAAAACTTTGTTGGTAATTTTGTATTCATCAAAAATACCTTGCAACTTACTATAAATATTGTGTGCAGTGTGTGATTCATCAAAACAACGAAAAGCAAGAATTCGTTTTTGTAGCACCCATTCATGATCTACCCAATGACATGTAACACCTAAATATGAATGTTCTCTCCAATGATCACTCCAAATATCAACACAAATAGTCAACCGCCCAAAATGTGTTTCTAGAAGAGAAATCAATTTCTTTTTTTTTTTTTTCAGTTTTATATAATTTATAAATATTACGAGTAACAGTTGTACGCGATAAATCATACATTTGGGGATTTAATGCACTCCGAAAAAATTCTTTAAAACCCACCTTTTGACCAAAACTAAAAGGTAGACCATCTATTACAACCATTTCAGCAAACTTACTTCTACAGTTGTCATCTGTGTAACGAAATACAGCATTAGATTTAGATGTGTACCTGCCAATTTGTTGTTGTGTTTGGGTATTTACCTCTCTGTCCGGATGTTTTGTGCTTATATGCTTTCGGTATGTCCCGTAGCCACCGGATTTCGTCCAATTGTACACCTTATCGCAATAATTACATTTTACTACAGTTGTTCCATCAGGTCTTTCAATTTTCGTCATGTGTACCCTGAAAAGATCAGATTTTAGTTTGGAAGGAATGGAATGTTGAACTTCTTCGCCTTCATTGTCCTGGCCCTGCGAAAATTCTTCAATAGTAGGATTGTTAGATTCAAAAGAAGAAATAAAGGGATGAGATCCAAAAGAGGCATGTTGAGGGTCATTTATAGCTAGTTGAGGGTTTGGGTTTAAGTCTTGGTAGTATGATTATTATTGTAAAAATTGGTGGTATTGATATTCGCTTTGAAATCCCTGAAATGAATGCCGTGGAGGTTCAAGAGAAGGAGATTCTCTTGAAAATCCATGAACGGAATGTCGTGGAGGTTCAAAAGTAGAAGTAGATTTGCCACGATTTTCATGACTCCCACTCCCACTAGCTTGACCCTCTTGAGAAAAAAGATGCTCTGCTTGAACTATCCATGGTAGAATTAGAAATTGAAAGATATAAAAAATGTATAAATAAATAATGAGAGTTCAGTGAAAGAAAGTATTGAAAATTGTAGAAAATGTAGGCAATTTGCAAGTATTCAAATTTCGTAGAATGAGAAAGTAAGAGAATAAGAATTCAGAGTATTGAGAGTTTGAGAGAGAGTCAAAGAGATACTGAAATTTTGGGAGAAGAAATACTTGTTGAACTCACGCATTTATAGAAGGTGAAGTCTAATGAAGTGAAGAGTGAATGGCTGAATGCCTGAATGGTGAAACTTCAATTTTTTATTTTTTTTAAATGACAATTTCCCAACGATCATTTTCAAAATTTCCAAAATTTTCGGCTTTAAAGTCGAAAATTTCGGAACATGAGTGACAAAGACTCAGCTTTGAAATTGGAGCTCTAAGGACTAAGATAGCCGTTGGCTATCTTTAATAAGGGCATCCCCAAAAGGAGATTTTGGAACAGTAAAATGAATTTTCACAAATGGGAAGATAAGTTTTTTGAGGAGATTTTACTCCTGCAAAATGGGGTTCTTAGGGGGCCCACTTGCAGAGATAAAAGGAAGAAGGAGAAAGTGCATGCGCGCCTGGGCGCCTGGGCGCATGAATGAGCTGTTTTTAATTTTTTTTTTAACTTTTCATGTCAGGCTTTTTTTTTTTTTTTTTTTTTTTTGCTTTTTTTCTTCTTCCCTTTTTCTCTTCCCTCTACCCTCTATTTCCTACATGACTATGACAAAATCCCTTAAAAATGCCTCACTATTGAGGTTGCCCTAAGAAGCCAAAAGGGCCAAGTGGCCACTTGGCCCTTGGCGTTTGCTTTATGCGGGAGTCACGGGATAACCCGTGACTCCCGTACTCCTGCCCCACTGCCGTGTGGCAGTGGGGCAGTGAGTTAGTCCTGCAGCCAGCAGCTTTTTTTTTTTTTTTTCATTTTTTTATTTACGGTTTGGAACCGAAACCGGCGGTTCTGGTTCCAATTTTTTCATAACCTTAACCGGAACCTAAACCGTACGGATGGTTCTGGTTAGTACAGTGCACGGTTCAGTTCAAACGAACCGAACCGTGGTCACCTCTAAATATACCAAGTATTTGGGAATAACTTTTGGTACTCTAATACCGAAAATATCATTTTTGCATATATATATATATATATATATATATATATATATATATATATATATGTGTGTGTGTGTGTGTGTGTGTGTGTGTGTGTGTGTGTGTGTGTGACCACTGCCACCACCATCACCGTCGCCGCCACCGCCACCCACCGCCACCATCGCTACCACTGCCACCGCCACTGCCGCCACCGCTACCACCACAGCCACCGCCACCGCTACCACCACCACCACCACCATCGCGCCCCGCCACCGCCACCACCACCACCACCGCCGCCACCACCACCACCACCACATATTTTTATAAGGGTATTTATGTCTTTTAAAATATATATCATTTCTACTAGCATTTTGTACGCGCGATGCGCGAAAATTCATGCCCAATATTAAAATAATATATGTATTTTACTATTTTATACACACATATATGATTTATCATTTATAGAAATTTAATTAAAATATAATCAACCATTGAAGAAAGTGCTGGTTAATTTCACTCTTGCTATCCAAAAAGAAAAGCTCTTTAACAAGTTTCATTCCTTTTCAGCTTTTCTGCAACCAGTGTAATACTTTGTGAAGTTTTTAAAAGAGTATCTATTATTAGTCAATCTTCACAAACTCATAGAAGCCTTGCATCCTTTAAAGAGAAGACTCATTCAGACATCAGTCAAGGCTTCCACAAGTTGGAGAAACACAACGACATCTTCCCAACATCTTAGCTCTTAGGAAGAAGTTGATAGAGGTGGAGTAAACTCTAGGAGTTGAAAAACCTAACAAGTGGTTGTCCAACTTAGTGATCAAGGAAGCCAGCTTGGAGTAGTTTGTACTAGGAGTGATCGTGCAAACCCTTTCACGAGTTGTGAAAGAAGAGTGGAGTAGGCTTCGTTAACATCCGAACCATTATAAAAATCTCTCTCTCTATATCTCTTTTAATTCTGTCATTTATCTTTCGTGCATTTGCATTCGGACCTAACATTAATAATTTTCCAACGAAAGTATGCAAAGAAGAACCCTAAAACGAAACCAACATTCCGCTGTGCATTTTTCCGAAAGGAGAAAATTCGAAAGAATCAATTAGAGTCTATTCACCCCCCACCCCCCTCTAGACTCTCTTTGACCCTACTGGGACCAACATTGATGATACCAATCTTGCTAGGATTGTAGACCCCTCTTTTTATTGGATCTTTTGATGTTAGACGAAAGCTGAAGCAACTCACCATGTGATTCGGACTATGTAATACACTTATACGAATCTGAGTTGCATTTAGAGTGTTAAGTCTACTTCAAGAAGTGAAGACCAAGAGAAGAACGAGAGAACAATTTAGACCAAAAGTTAGAAGGGCCTAACTCTCGTATAACCAGCAAATGATAAGGAAGATCATTTGACTGAGAGGGAAAACGAATTGAAAGATGAGGACAATCTTTCGTGTGACTTTCCTGAGACCATAAGTCTAAGTCAGACTTAAAAAGACAATTCTTATAAATGAAACAAGTAGAATGTTATCTAGGTCCCAACACTGGGCAATTATCCTAGACAAAAGGAGTCCTAGGAATGATATTCACCAACACTAAGGAGCATTAAATGATTAGTACTTCTTGTTAACAAGAAAGGACAAAAAGCCATGCTGCTTTTTGACACCAACGGCTACACAATACAGCTGCATTAAATGCTCCATGCCCAGTGGATAATACACGCTGGTTAATAGGGTTGAAATTTCATCTCCCTCCAACGGATGAATTTTTCATCACCTATAAATACATCTCTTCACCACTGAAGAAAGGGTTGGTTGTTCAACTGATTTTATCTTTAGAAAAAGCTCTTCAAACAAGTTCATCTAAAAGCTTTTCAAAACTAGTGTGTGGTTGTGAAGTTTTCAAAGAAGCTCATCCATATTTCATACTTCACAACCTTGAAGAAGTCTTGCTGCTTATCACGTGAAGATTCATCTATTCATCGAGCCAAGACCTCAAGCTGTTGGAGAAACACGTCATTTCCATCCAACACTCAACTCTGAAGAAGAAGTTGATAGAGGCGGAGTAAACTCAACAAGTTGAAAAACCTTCCAAGTAGTTGTCCGGCTTAGTGAATAAGGAAACCATTTCACTAGTTGTGAAAGAAGAGTGGAGTAGGCTTTGTTAATAGGCGAACCACTATAAAAATTTCTCTCTCTACCTCTCCTTACTTACAGTTGTTTATCTTATTTGCATCACATGTCATACTGACCAGACCATAAGCTTTCATAACGAAACCGTGCAAAGTTCATCTTAAAACGAACATACAATTTCCGTTGTGCATAACTCCAAAAGGAGTTAATATGAAAAATCGATTAGAGTCTATTCACCTCCCCCCCCCCCCCCCCCTCTCTCTAGACTCTCTTTCGACCTTACCGGGACCAACAAAATGTTACAGACTATATGGCAAATATAAGAGAGGAATGTATAGTATTATCATCAGCAAATTATGGTCCACAGAGTGTTGTGTGGACCATAACAAAAAGTACATTTTTAATATACCAAATGTACATTATTTTATACTGAATATACATTATACAATATAATGTATACTTAGTACAAAAATAATGTACATCTCCTAAATATAATGTACAATTTTAATATACTAAAAATACATTCTTTTTAAACTGAATGTACATTATTTTACAGTATACAAAATATGATTCACACAATAATCATTAATCACCATCGTTTTTTTCATTAGACAAATTAGGCCAATAGGGACATGTGGGCCAACTAGTCACTATTGAAAAGTACAGTTATTGAGTAATACTTTGTGCTATAATCTATTGAGCTTTAAAATTTACGCCTATCTTAGTTGCTGTGGTTGACTAAATGGCTAATGCTCGTCTTCATAACTCTTAACATAATTTACTAATATCGTATGGAAATAATATGCTAGTGTTTAACAATTTCATGTTGCGAATCGTCACCAAATTAAGAATGCAGTAAAAAAGAAAAGAAAAGAAAATAAATAAATGAGATATATAAGATGGCAAAAAGTACTACAATATTACTTTAAAATTTATAAATCATTTCAAATATATTACAATTATTTAACATTATAAATCTATAAATTAGGTTAAATTTTCAATCATACATGAAACAATTAATTAAGCCAATGTGAAAACGGTTTATAAGATACGGAGTATATAAGAAGGGAAAATGTTATATGTACTCCCATTCTCAATGAGCAGGGGCGGAGCCCGAATTTATTGGTGCATGAGGTCAATTACAATCAGGACAGGCCCCCTATTCTATCATGTGGCTCCGTCACTGTCAATTACTTTTCGCGTTACGTGTATATATTTTATTGAGTACAAAAAAGTGAATGAATAAAAATAGTGGTCTTTTAAAAAAAAAAAAAAAATTCAATCATTGCATGATACCACAGAGAGTAGAAAATAAAGTATAAAGTAAAAGTAGATGTAATTTGTCACCATATTAATTAAATTAGACATTTAAGAAATATCTAGGAGCACAACTTGAGCAAATAATTGAAACTATGGGCCAACTTTTGGAAAACTATGCACATTTGAGCCAACAAGTCAGTGGGTGAAAAATTATTGAATGATACTGCTCTGTACTATAATTGCTATAGCTTTAAAATGTTTACCTAACATGGTTGTTGTGATTGAGTACGTAAATGACTAATGTTAAACTTGATAATTTTCAACATAATTTCTTAACACACAAATAATATGTTAGTATTTAGTATTAACAAGTTTTGATTCGTCAACAAATTGGCACGACTAGAACATCTAGTAAAAAGAAAAATAGGTCATCTATAAATTTAAAAATTATTTGAAATATATTATAGTATAATATAATGTTATAACGCATAAAATATTGTGAGTGTATCAAAACTCACAAGAAAGCCCTATGGACTGGATATGAACTGGATATGAATTTATTTGTTGGCGATATTTGTACAAATAATTAATGTTTAATTTTAAATGCCAATGACCTTGTGGTCTAGTGGCATAAAATGACTTTTCTTGTAGAATATAAACAAATAAGAAGAAAATGGAGAATTGATTATATATTGTGTCTTGTGTCTAAACCTCAATACAAACACTCTATTTATAGTGCCAAGAAGATGATGAAGAATGAATACAAAGAAAACAAAGAGACACATGGAAAACCCAAAAGACACATGGGAAACCCAAGAGACATATGGAAAACCCAAGAGACACAAGATTATTAATATAGATAATTAATATCATCAAATATCTCAATACCCCCCCTCAAGTTGGAGCATGCGGATCTGAAATGCCCAACTTGTGAAGAAGAAATTCAAATTGCCTTTGCCCCAGAGCCTTTGTGAAGATATCAGCTAATTGCGAATTGGTAGGAATGTAGGAAGGGAAGATCAAACCATCTTTAATTGCATCGCGAACAAAATGACAATCCACTTCAATGTGTTTTGTGCGTTCATGAAAGACTGGATTCTTTGCAATATGAAGAGCCGATTGACTGTCACAAAATAACTTTATGGTTTTGGGATGATGAACCCCCAGACTTAACAACAAGCCCTTTAACCATTTGAGTTCACAAGTAATGGCTACCATGGATCTGTATTATACTTCTACGGAAGAACGAGAAATAGTAGTTTGTTTCTTTGTTTTCCACGAGATTGGAGAATGGCCAAAAAAAACCAACCAACCCGTAAGCGATCACCGAGTAGTAGGACATGCGGCCCAATCCGAATCACACCATCCCTGTAGCGTTATATCACTGTCTGCTCGTAGGAGAATCCCTTGACCCGGTGTACCTTTCAAATAACGGACAACTCTCAAAGCTGCCTCCCAGTGCTCATCATGTGGTTCTTGCATGAATTGAGACAACACATGAACAGAGTATGCGAGATCCGGTCGAGTTACGGCCAAGTAGATAAGTCTTCCAACTAGACGCCGATAAGCTGTCGGATTAGAGAAAATTGGGCCACTAGCTAGGCCGAGTTTGTGGTTTTGCTCAATAGGAACATTAACCGGCTTGGCCCCCAACAATCCTGCTTCAGAAATAATATCAAGGGTATATTTTCTTTGACACAAAAACAGTCCAGAAGCGCTACGAGCAACCTCAATACCAAGAAAGTACTTTAGAGTGCCGAGATCTTTCATATGAAAACAATCGCTAAGATACGCCTTAAATGTCTTTAGAGCAACAGAATCATTCCCATAAATGATGAGATCATCGACATAAACAAGTACATTTATCTGAATTCCACCCCGGGTAAAGGTGAATAAGGAGTAGTAGGAATAGGATTGTAAGAAACCATACCCTTTCAAGGCCGTAACAAGTTTTGCGAACCAGCATCTCGGTGCCTGCTTTAATCCATACAAGGACTTGCGCAATCGACACACTAATTTAGGATCGGATGCCTCAAAGCCTGGGGGAAGCTTCATATACACCTCTTCATCGAGATTACCGTGCAGAAAAGCATTATGCACATCCATCTGATGTAGTTCCCAATTTTTAGAGGTTGCAATGGCAAGAAGCGCACGAACAATAGTCATTTTGGCAACAGGAGCAAAAGTTTCAGTGTAATCGATGCCTTCTTCCTGATGATTACCAAGAGCCACTAATCTTGATTTGAGTCTTTCAATCGACCCATTTGAGTTATATTTGATTTGATACACCCAACGACTCCCAAGAGCCCTTTTCCCAGGTGGGAGATGTTCAAGAGTCCAAGTTTGATTGTCTTCGAGGGCCCGAATTTCATTTGTCATAGATTCTTTCCAGCCGCTATGTGTCATCGCCTCTTTAAAGGATTTTGGTTCTTTTTCAGAAAGAATTGCTTCCATAAAAGTTCTGTATGGCACAGAAAAATTGTCACAATTAATGTAATGTGGTAAAGGATAAGGAGTACCTGAGGGAGACTGTGGAGACGGTGTGACGGATGATGGACTTTTAACAACAGTAGAATTAATAACATAGTCGCGCATCCACACTGAAGGAACTTTATTTCTCATACCCCAACCCATCTCAACATTCTGATCTTGGTTATTCGGAACAAGATTACTAGTGTGTTGTTCAGGTTGTGAGCTGAACTCTGGTATGGAGTCTGATTCAGGTTGAGAGGTTGGCTCGAGTGTAAAGCTTGGCTCAGTTGGAGGGTTTGGCTCGTTTGTTGAGCTGGGTTCCTCTTCATCAATGATTGCAGAAAAATCTTCATGAACAAATTCTTCATGAGGAATGGTAGTCGTATCCGTGAGGGGAAAGGGAAAAACATCCTCAAAAAATTTCACATCACACGAAACAAAAGATTCTTTGGTTTCAAGATCATACAGCTTCCAACCCTTTTTCCCAAACGGATATCCCACAAAGATGCACTTTTGACTCTTATTAGCAAATTTATTGCCTTTTGCTTTTTGATTGTGAGCAAAGCATAGACACCCAAAAACACGAATTGTGTTGTAAGATGGAGGACTACCAAAGAGAAGTTCATAGGAACTTTTGTTATCAAGCAACAGTGTTGGTGTCCGATTGATCAGATGTGCGACCGCAAGTACACATTCTCCCCAAAAATAAATTGGCAAACTAGCTTGAAATCGCAAAGCTCTCGCTACATTGAGAATATGTTTATGTTTCCGTTCAACCCTACCATTTTATTGAGGAGTTCCCACACAAGAAGTTTGAAATATAATTCCAGTGGCAGAAAAAAAATCACGCAAGCAGTGGAATTCAGTAGCGTTGTCACTCTGAAAGACTTTGATTGATTGAGAGAATTGTCTATCAATCATAGCGATAAAAGACAAAAACATTTTGAGAACCTCAGTTTTATCAACCATCAAATAAATCCTAACTGCTCACGAAAAATCATCTATTATAGTCAAGAAATAACGCGCACCACAAGAAGATTGATGTTTGTAAGGACCCCACAAATCACAATGTATTTTCTCAAATATTTGAGATGCTCTGCTATTTACTCAAAGGAAACTTTTCTCTAGGTTGCTTAGCACGAAAGCAAACCTCACAAGCATTATTAAAACTTCCCACAGTTCCAACAGCGGGAAGTAGCTTTACCACTTTTTCAGATGGATGACCCATTCGTTGATGCCAAAGATTGATTGAAGTTGTCACACCATTTACTGTAAGATGTTGCACTGATTCGATTCCCTTGAAGTAGTAAAGTCCATCTCGTCTAACACCCGTTCCAATCAGCTCCCTCGATTGGTCCTGTATAGCACACATATGAGAGTTAAAGAGGACACTGCTCTGCATATCATCATTTAACTGAGAAACAGAAATAAGATTGCAACTTAAAGACGGAACATAAAGAACATGATGAAGAATAATTTTGTCTGTTAATCGAACCGAGCCTTCTTGAGTTGCAACCACTGTTTTTCCGTTAGGTAAACCAACAGGGCAGTGAAATATATCTTTTGCATAAGTCATTCGAGTGGAATCACCAGTAACGTGACGAGAGGCCCCTGTGTCAATTATCCACAATCGTGCATCAAACTTACCAGTCAATTGATCATCAGAAACCTTTGTACCACTAATTAGCCCTGTTAATGCCTTCCATGGTCCGGTGAGAATAAATGAGATGAGGGAACTCCACAGCTGTCAGTGGGCTTTTTGGTTAAAGTGGCATTGGCACGGGGAACACCTCTACCTCGTCCACCGCGTCCTCCAAGCGCATTGTTGCCACGATTCTCATACCAATCTGGATAACCATGTATTTCAAAACATTGAGATACGTCATGGCCAGATTTCTTGCAGTGGGTACAAGAGAGATGAGATTTGTCTGGTTTATCAAAGCGACCATGACCCTTGCCAGAACCGGTATTGACAGCAAAACTCATAACTTCTGGTGACTTGGCTTCTGAGACTGTAGTTGAGCGAATTGTCTCTTCTTGAAGGACCATTTGATAAGCATGGTCAAGAGATGGTAATGGATCTATGGACAAAATATTAATGCGAACTTGTGCATAATACTCTGAACAAAGACCCATTAAAAAATGATGTAGCTTGCTATTTTCTCGCCGTGCCTCATGTTCACTGCCGGAGGTACAAGAGACACAACAGGAACATTGAATTATAGGCTCAAGGGTATGTAATTCTTCCCATAGTGTTGACAACTGGCCAAAATATGTAGACACAGACATATTCTTAGACTGCTCACATTTAACAATAGATGATTTTAATTGTTGAATGTGTAGCCCATTAGACACTGCAAATCTTTTCTCGAGAGTATCCCATAACTTTTTGGCATCCCTGTATTTAGCAAGAGAGCGTTTTACCTCAGGACTAATGGTGTTCATTAGCCAAGAAATAAGCATAGCGTTGATTGTGGTCCAATCCGACTGAGAACAAGGTGGAGTCGGTCCAGTGATCGTTTCATTAAGGAAATCAAATTTTCGTCGTGCCTCCAACGCCGTTTGTATGTCAGCAGCCCAATCATCATAGTTGTTTCCGGTCAAACGTGTCGGGGTTATGAAATCACCCGGTCGATCTTGAGGACCAAGGTAAAAGGAAGAGTTTGGTTCAATTTTGGGTTGAGGTTAGGGAGGCTGCGCCAACGGCTGGTTGTCGTCGGCCATGGATGAGTTTATATGCAGGTATAAACCTTAGCGTCTGATACCATGTAGAATATAAACAAATAAGAAAAAAATGGAGAATTGATTATATATTGTGTCTTGTGTCTAAACCTCAATACAAGCACTCTATTTATAGTGCCAAGAAGATGATGAAGAATGAATACAAAGAAAACAAAGAGACACATGGGAAACCCAGAAGACACATGGGAAACCCAAGAGACACATGGAAAACCCAAGAGACACATGATTATTAATATAGATAATTAATATCACCAAATATCTCAACATTTCTAAATAAGAGATCATAGGTTCACTGGGAGTAGTATTGACTCTTTCGTGCTTTTTGTGTTTTAGTAGGTTGAGAATATTGACTCTTTTGTGCTCTTTGTCCTATAGTAGGTTGAGAAAATTGTTATGAACAGATATTACAGTTGTAACAGAGTTTGTAGTACTAAAAAAAACAAAGGCTTTAAATGCTACAGATAAACACAGATCCTTATCCATGATATGGGGCAAGTTCAATTCAATTGAGTGATTGAATTGCAATTGGGATAATGTCATGACTCAACTATACAAGGAGATCATGGAGGTGAGTTGTTGCCATGTTTACTTCAATTTATTTTTGTTGAATGAAAACGAAGAACAAAACAATTGTTGTAGAGGAAAACCAAGACTTGTTTAACTTCATATTTGCCATACTAAGACAATGTGGCAAGCTAAGACAAACTTCAAGGAAACTCCAATTCCACGAGCTAAAACGAAGTCAAATGGTTATCCTATACAAGTTGTGTTATCTTATATTTTTATAATCAAAAAGTGGGAAATTAATTATAACTTTTGTCGAACGGTGCATATACACGTCAGAGTATTATTATAGTATACACTTAAGAATTAATTACAATTTCATATAGCAAGTGTATATACTTTAAAAAACTTCAAAGATAATACAAGTAAAATCTTGTTGCATAGGGTTTTGGTTACATCATATGCAAATGTGCCTCTGGCTACACAATCTCTGTGTTTCCATAACCTCTGTATTTGGAGACTTGTTGATAGACCTTAAAATATGAGTAATTGCATGTCAGTGACTCCCAATTGGAGATGCTAAGAACTAACTTAACAGTTACTGCAAGGTAACAGTGAATTTCAGAAGGCATATGAAAAAGGGATTCACAAGTCGAAGTGAGTTTTCAATTCCCAATGTTCTGATTACAGAATTTTGTCCAATTTTTTAAAGCACTTACACGTAGTTTATTTTTTAGGCTCTGGGGACCAACATATGAGGACTCCTTTATTTTTCTTTTGCAGGTTTCAAAGCTAAAAGCTTTATGAAGTTGTTCCTCCTATCCTTACTGAACTTGGCAAGGTAATTTAAGCTGCTATACATGTAGATTAATTTAATGGTTTTAAGAATATACTTCTTTTGCTAACTTCATTGGCAATGCCAAGGAATTTTAATACTTAAATAGTAACATTGAGCTTTGCTAGTGTAATTGAAATCTGAGATGTATGTATCGTTTCCCTTTTCCATGTGCTGAAAAATATTCTGATAGCCATTTAATGTTGTTATTGCATGTTAATAAAATTATTGTGCCTTTGTCCAGTCTGAAGTGCATCTGGTAGATATTATTATTCTGATATTGAGATCACAAAGCTCTACCATTTATCAAATTAATTTATTATTATTAGTATTCTGAGCATGCATGTTACGAAGGGGCTTTATCAGATTGAATCATGAGTTTTGAGTTTAATTTGCAGGTCAGAAACTCATGGCCAAATGTTTGTTATGTGTTGAAGTGTTGGGTTGGGGCTTCCGGCAAATTATGCTGTGCATCCGTATGCACCAAGCATGGTGCATACGGATGCAAAAACGACGTCGTTTTTATAAAACGCGCATCTCCCCTTAAAAAAAAAAAAATTAGGTTCGAAACTATAATTCCATAATCGATGAACTATAATTCCATAATCGATGAACTATAATTCCATAATTGATTAACTATAATTCCATAATCTAATCTATGAACTAAAATTTTCAGAATGAATGAACTAAAATTCCAGAATCTATGAACTAAAATTTCAGAATCGATAAACTATAATTCCAGAATCGATGAACTATAGTTCCATAATCGATGAACTATAATTCCATAATCCATGAACTAAAATTCCATAATGAATGAACAAAATAATGTTGTTACTAGGAATCGAACCTGAATTTTTTTTTTAAAGGGAATACGCGCGTTTTTAATAAAACGACGTCGTTTTTGCATCTGTATGCACCATGCATGGTGCATACAGATGCACAGCATAACTATTCGGGGCTTCCCTCCTAGGTGGTAAATAGCTCACTTTGGACCAAGCCTATTCCACTGCAATATTTGTTAGCTTGATGGAAAAGTTTGCTGACAATTATTTGGGTTGGAGAATGGGTTATTGGGTAGAACTGTAGAAGTTAAAGAGTGGATGTTGGGATGAAGTTGTAGGGCAGAAGTTTGCTTGGGATGAACTTGGGAAGAGATTTCCTAAAGGAACTTGAGAAGAGGTTTCCAAAGGTTTATTGGAGGAGATTTCCTAAGGATTATGAGAAGAGGTTTCCTAAGGAATTAATTAGCTTTCTTCATTTCCCAAGGTGGCTGCCTGCATCTATAAAAGGAGGGAAAATTCATTGTTTCATCACCACTAGAGGTGTCAAAACGGGCCAGCCCGGCCCAAAAATGGGCTGGCCCGTCTTGGGTTCAACTGGAAACGGGACGGGCCGACCCGTTTTCCCACGGGTTGGGATTTTCCCAACCCAACCCGTGTAGGACGGGCTGACGGGCCCGTTTATTCTTTTTTTTTTTTTTTTTTTTTTTTTTTTTTTTTTTACATGATTAAAATATTTATTGTTGTATTGCTTAGGAATTGAACCCATGACTTAAGTTAGTAGCCAAGACTATTTCCAATCAACCACATTAACCATAATGAACAAATATGTATATTTATATATATACAAATATGTATATACACATATAACATATACACATATAAAATTAGATTTTAATTTTTAATATGTAATATGTAATTATAATTTACCAGGACTATGTGGTCTAATGGTATCCGGGTTGGACTTCCATTTGGAAGGTTATGAGTTCGAGCCTCAGTGTGGAGGCGTTATTGGCTCTTTGTGTTTCAGTAGGTTGAGAAAGTATATGAACAAATACTACAATGTAATAGAGCTAGTAGCATTCAAAAAAATGTAATTATAATTTATTTAATTTATATTTAATACTAATATATTTTACATGTAATATTTTTTTATTTTATAATTATAATATACACTATTAAGTTATAAAGTTTATAAAATATATAATTTATTACTTTATGTAGTTTATATAATAAATAAACTTTAAATTAATATTAATATTTATATACAGATACAATTAATTGTATTAATTAATACTTGTAATAAATGTAATATAAATCAATCAGTTATATATTTAATAATTCTTGTGAATGATGTAAATAGATATATAATTATATTCAAATGTTCAACATGTGTTCTTAGCATAATTGGTTTTAATAGTAATAATTTGATACCTTAAGTAAAAGGTCAAAGGTTCAAGTTTTGTTAGCAACAATGTTTTTAAATATTAATAAAATACCCCATTATACAACACATTTAGGAGTGGGGTGGGTGGGGATACGGGTTATATGGGCCGGGCCGGGCCGGGCCGTGTAACCCACGGCCCAACCCGTATAACTCGTATCCCCCAACGGGTTACACGGGACGGGCTGGAAATCCTCCAACCCAGCCCGTGTAAAATACGGGTTAAACGGGCCCAACCCGACAACTCTAATCACCACTACACCAGACACTTCTACATACTACACATATTCCATTTATATTTTTTGGCAGAAGCACTAGGCCAAAAAGAAAGAAAAATTCAGTTTTCTTTCTTTCTCTTTTCACGGCCGTATGCAGCAGTTGAAGGAACAACATCTATTTCTTCTTCTTTTTGTTCTACTTTGTTGTGGGTTTGCCTAGCTTCTTTGGTGGCACGGCGGCGTCGTGTGTCAGCAGGTTTTATCGCACGTCTGATGGATTTGTCGTGAGGTTTGCCGAAGATCTTTGTGGTACTTTTCTTCATCAAATATTTGTAGAGGTCAGTGTTTGTTCCTTGCATCATCGTTTTGAGTAAGCTCGTAATATTTGTATTCTTTTTACCTTGTTCGTGGTGGTTGAATATTTGGAGTACGAGTTTGGTATCCCTTTTAGGCCTGTGAACGTGATAGAATGTATTTGGCCTAGAGTTGTTGTATTTGATGATTTTTAGGGTGTTTGGCTCGGATGGTAGCCAGCAACTTTGTACCCAAGATTTGTTATAGTGGAATAGTGTGTTGGTGGTGGTCCGTGGTTTTGGGGTTTTCCACGTAAATCTTGTGTCCCTTGTGTCTATTATTTATTTTGACTGTTTTGTACCATCTCGTATTTGTGCTCTTGTCGGTCCTGTGATTTTATTTGTCATAGGTGGTGAGATTTTTCCCAACATGAAGGAATTAATATATGTGCATCTTGGCATCATATTTAATTATTAAGGAATTTATGATGTCTGTGATGTGTTGAAAACATTTGTAGTAAGATGTTATAGATATTGATGTGTTGACATTGTAGAATATTGATTATATAGTTGGAATGTATAGGTAAAAATTGCTATTTTTATCAAATAAATAAGTTGTTTTTTAAAAAAGGACCATCTGCATTTGTTTCTATTCAGGAGCTGACGCAGAATGTACAAATTTTAAAAAAAGAAGGCTAAATTGCGTTTGTTTCTGTTATAAAAATCGACGCACTGTTGTAAAGGCAAATTTTTTTATTTAAAAAAAAACAACCTACGTCTAATGTCACCTCTAATGCAAATTGGCATATGCGCATGAAGTACTTCAGACATATTGGATTTTACTTCTGACGCAAATTGGTTAATTTTGTACTAGTGATAAAAAGTTAGTAGTGTTTAAAAAAAAAAGTAATTTGTAAAAAGTTGACAATACTTTGAAACGGATTAAAAGGAAAGTAAGAAAAATAAAGTGAGAAGATGCGTTAGGCAGCGACTTAAATGGCTGAGTCCATCATCTCGTCATCGAATGTGTCAATGATTGATACACAAGTATATGAAAATAAAATTATACATTACTTATTTTTGACCTTTGATTATTCAATCTGTCGTAGCTAAATTTGAGTATTTCAAACACATTATTTTCCAAGTCTTCCAATTGAAGAGAGTCATTTTGGAAATTATTAATGGCATTCCTCCAGATGTGATCATCATTCACCCCTCGCATGCTTGCGGCTACAGTGTTGAGTGCCAATGGTAAGCCGCCACACTTTTTGGCCAATTCTTTTGCATGTTTTTCAATGGCATTGGTGAGCACAGTATGACCATGAAGTAATAAATTCTCCTTGAACAAATCCCAAGCTTCATTTTCATTAAAAGTATTGACTTTGAACAATTCTTGGCACTCAATCTGGTGACACACTTGTAGTGAGCGAGAAGTTATAATGAACTTGCACCCTTCAATCCTATGAGGGTTACCCAATTTCTCCAACCGAATGCACTTCCACACATCATCCAATATGAGCACAGTTCTCTTCCCCACTAAGTGTTGGTGTAAAATGGCAGCTCTGTGCTCTTCATTCTCGTCAAGAAATTGAAGACTTGCAATTTTGGCAATGTCATCCTGCAACTTTTTTATGCTAAAATCTTGAGAAACTGTAACCCAGTAAACTTTAACACCAGACATTTTTTGGAGAATTCGGTTATGTATATGTTTCACCAATGCCGTCTTCACAACACCTCCCATCCCGTACACACCAATGCTCGACACTTTATCATCCTCTAACCATCCATATAATTTCTCTAAATTATCATTAGATGTCTTTCCAAATAACTGAGAGACGACTAGTGAAGGTATTGTGCTTTCATCCACATCAACTATTGTAAGTTCACCAATATTTCTGAGATCATCTTTGAGTTCTTTACTTTCTCCACTAATCCCCCATTTGTTATTCTTTCATTGAATGCTTCAAAATCGTTTTTCATCTCTTCTACTTGTTCAAGCCAACCCTTGACTTCCAATTTTCTCTTCTTTTTCCCTCCTTGTTCCAAGTTCATCAACGTTGTTTCTATGTCTTCTGCTTGACTAGATAGTTGAGTTACTTGTCTTTTCAGAGCTTTCATATTTTTATCAAAATCCTTAAATTTGTTATATGAATTCCAGGCTGCACTGACATATGGCTCGGCCATATTGTCTTCAAAAAAAAAAAATTAAAAAAAAAATTGAGTATATTGAACAATGAGAAAAACACTAATTTTAATGCAACGACTAAACTATTATGGAATTATCTCTTTCGATCTTCCAATCAACGAGAGCTAATGCATGCTATTCCTACTGTAAAACTACAGAGAATTTTATATATTTTAGTAAATTAAATTGTTGTCAAAGATCTAGTGGTCGATATTTCAATAGGTATAAGAAAATATGTATATCCTATGCTACATTGTAACAGAGTCAATAGTACTCAGTAAAATGTTATTGCCATTTTCACAGCTAAAGTTAAAAGTTGAAATATATTAAATTACTAGGAAATAAAGAAATGTTAAATGACAAAAACAGACGTATTTCGAGGAAAACTTCGATAACCGTTCAGAATGGCACATCATCGGCAATTTCTTGATGATGTTTTTTTTTTTTTTTTTTTATTTTATTTTTATTTTACAAAATTGCAAAACATTTTATTGCTAAAAAAAAAGAATGAATAATGTTTAAATAGGCTATATAACTATACGTGAAAATCTAATTGGGTCATTCAATTAAAAAAAATGTAACTGAGGTCCTGAATATTTTAAAATTATGCCATCAAAATTGACATGTTTCTCCGATTATCGTTGGCCTGTCAGTCATTTTATTAAAAATATTTTTTAAAATTTATTTTAATAAATTTAAATAAAATAAAAAATAAAAACACATTTGGAGGTGAAGGCGTTTTCTTGGCCTCCACTTTTGTCTCTAGGACGTAGACGACGAATGAACTTCATCACACGTTGGGAGACGAAAATGTTTTTTTTTTTCTAAATTTATTTAAAATTATTAAAATAAAATTTAAAAAATATTTTTTAATAAACTGATAGACACATCAACTGTAACCAGAGTAACATGTCAATTTTGATTTAATTGCATGATTTTTAAATGTTCTAACAGTAATAGCAAATAGTTTTAATAATTGATAAACTTTCTCAATAGAATTTGCATACCTTTGTGGTGGATGTTCTTCGAAAATTGGAACGTAGCTGTAAAAGTTTGGGTGATCTATTGCAGCTTACAAGCAAAGAATTACAAACTTATGCTACAAAACCCAAACTCACTCTAAGGCTGTGTTTGGAAACCCGGAAAATGATTTCTGGAAATCATTTTTCGAATTTTTGGTGTTTGACTACACTTGAAAAATCTAGTCAACAGAAAACATTTTCCGTTGACTAAGGAAAATGTGCTCAATTTGGCGGAAGTCATTTTCCGCCCTTGCTATTTCTTTTTTTTTTTTTTTTTTTTTTTTAGCTTCTGGCGGAACTTTTTTCCGCCAGAAACCATGGCTATGGTCCATTTTTATTTTTATTTTTTGTTTTAAACATTTTTAAAATGTATTTTTTATTCTAAATAAAATATTTAATTATACCATTCTACTCATTTTCCAGAAAATGAACCAAACACACCAAAGCAATTTTTCAAATGCAACCAAACACTGGAAAAGGAAAATGTTTTTCGAAAAATGACTCCTTTTCCAGAAATCATTTCCCAGAAGTCATTTTCCTACTTTCCAAACGGACCCTAAGATATTCCAAGGAAGGAGCGAAGGAACTTCAAGGAAACTGCCAACTAAAGGTCAAGGAAATGGAAAAAGAATTATTATTAAAAAACAAAACAAGAGGCCAATGGGAAATTAAATATAGTTATCGTCTTGAGCTTCCGTGGATTAAAGTCTAAACGGATTGCTAAAGAATTATGCTACACTTCGAAGGACACATGGGTTCAATTTGAAAGTTTATGACTAATGATGGTAAAACCACCAAACGTTATGCCATGGAATCGTGTTCACCATTCATGGTGAACACGGTTTCAACGGTGTTAGTGCACCGTTATCTTCTTCTTCTTTTTTTTTTTTTTTTTTTTGATTAATTACGTGACTGCCTACACATTCACTTTGGAACCATGCCTACACATTCACTTTGGAACCATGAGATTATGAATTTTCTGTTATGAGATTATGAATTTTCTGTTATGCGATTATGAATTTTCTGTTATGAGATTATGAATTTTCATTACATTCATAATTTCGGAGTTTCGGACATTCATAAATTATGAATTCATGCATGCACATTCACTTTGGAACCACGCCTACATATTCCCGTCCGAAATCACGGACATTCATAAATTATGAATCCATGCCTGCACATTCACTTTGGAACCATGCCTACACATTCACTTTGGAACCATGAGATTATGAATTTTCTGTTATAAGATTATGAATTTTCTGTTATGAGATTATGAATTTTCAGTTGTGAGATTATGAATTTTCTGTTATGCGATTATGAATTTTCTGTTATGAGATTATGAATTTTCATAAAATTCATAATCTTATAACAGAAAATTCATAATTTGATCAGTAACGCGCCGTTAACTCCACATCCGCGATTTTTTTTTTTTTTTTGCCTAAAAACGACATCGTTTTGACTTGTGTTCACCATTCTCGGTGAACACGATTCCACGGCATAATTTGCGTAAAACCACTATACTGACCTCAGATAATATTAATTCTTAATAAAAGTACTAGTATTTTACGTGCATTGCGCGATTGAGATAATGCCCAATGTTTTTTTATATATATAAAATAAGTAATTTAAAGTATATCAATACAAGATTATATTGTAATTGTTCATGCATAGATAATTGAATGATGAATTTACATATTTAAATATGTAATTCTAAGTTTATAAATGCAAGATAATATAGTCAAGATTGATTATAATTGTCAATAAAATAATTGTATAGGTATGGTTGAAACCAGGACATAATGGAGAGCAAATAAAAATTAGGACATAAAATATTAAATATATGCTAATATTGAAGAGCTAACTACTGATTGCCAAAACAAGGACATTGCGAGGTAGTTTCCCACTTCAATTTGTTGTGTGATTTGAATACTTTTTTTGTCAATAAATCCCCCAAGTAGTTAATATGATTGGCTTAATTATATATATTTTTTATTTTTTAAAAACTATTATTATTATTATTATTATTATTATTATTATTATTATTATTATTATTATTATTATTATTATTATTATTATTATTATTATTATTATTATTATTATTATTATTATTATTATTATTATTATTATTATTATTATTATTATTATTATTATTATTATTATTATTATTATTATTAAACTCTAGTCATTTTACATGTTAATCCAAACAGCTAATTTTTTCAAATATCTTTTTACCAACCGTTGATAAAATTCATTGGTTAAATCCGCTAATATAATCCGCTACTGTTAACTGCTGATTGTCAAACAAGGACATTGTTAGGTAGTTCCCACTTCAATTTGTTGTGTGATTTGAATACTCTCTTTGTTAACAAATCCCTCAAGTAGTTAATATGATTGACTTTATTAATTATAATTTTTTTTTTAAAATTTTTTATGGTAGTAATAAAATACTTGGTAAATAAATATATAACATTATTTTGTATTATAACTTTGATACTTAATTAAAAAATAGTGCACAAAAAAGATAATAGACAATGTAGTAAATATAATCAATTAATGAATTTGAATGTAAATAATTTTTACATTGAAAAAAAATAAAGACAATATAACTGATAAAATTATTTCTCTTATTTAATTTATTGATAATGAATAATTTTTTTTTAAATAAAGACATTGTAGGGATATATATATATATATATATATATATATATATATATATATATATATATATATATTTGTTTTAATTTCACTGTAAAAATAAATTGGGTAACTGTAATTTCACTGTAAAAATAAATTGGGTAACTGTAACTCACACCTCTATATATATATAATATATATTTTTTTAATTTTACTGTAAAAATAAATTGGTAACTGTAATTTCACTGTAATATATATATAGAGGTGTGAGTTACAGTTACCCAATTTATTTTTACAGTGAAATTAAAACAAAAATAAAAATTGAAATTTAATGCTTCAGATCAAAATACTCATATAACTTCATGTTTATGACTTTATGGTACTAGTTACACTAACATGCTCCGTTTGTAAGTATAAAAAAATTAATTTTCTAATTATTCAACGAATCAAGGGAATAGATGCATGGTACCTACCAGTGGGTCAAGAATGTTTCCTAGTCAATTATTGTACTAAAGAAATTAGGATAAGATCGAATCCAATGCCACATATCTAGTGGATGACCAAGACTTGTCTACGTCAAGAAATTTTGTTGTGATCCATAAATTAAAAAAAATAAAATTTAATATAATAAAGATATACAGAATATACATTATTTGATAGTATACAATATGGTGTAACTTCAATACTCAAATAATGTAGTTTTAAACATTTTGTAAAATACAGTTTAAAAATAGAGTATGATGCTGATTGACATTTTTGGTATAGAAAACCTAAAAATGCAACTGGGTTGGATGTATTCATTTTCAATAGGCGTAGGAGTTTTACTGATGTCTACAAACACCTAAGCAAATATAATTAAGAAGAATATAACAATTATGCATACCTTTATGAGTCCAGATCGAATAGTTAAAAGTAATCTGAAAAATAAATATAAATTATGTAAGAATTAATTAAAACTCAATAAAAACAATTTTAACAAATAAATTTAGAAGAAGAAGATATAGATTGTGCAAGAATTAATTAAAACTCAATAAAAATAATTTTACCAAATAAAAATTTAGAAGAAAGAGCTAGAGATAGCCGATTAACTCTTTTTTTAATTAAGTATAATTAAGAATAAAAAGTCTTAAAATTTAGCATATATATTTTAAATTTGAAATTATTTATACTAAATAGGTGTGAGTCACAGTCAGCAAATTCCAATGTTTTTTGAGCAGGTATATTTTTATTTTTTTTATTGAATGAAAATCAAGAAATTTTCGCAAGTTAATACTTCAGATCGAACAAACATTTGCTGCAGAGGAATTATAAAAAATTCATCTATTTAGTCAAGAGAATAGATGCGTACCTGCAGCACAGCAGCTATGGTTTGTGTTAGTCCCGGTAGTGATAAAGCGAGAGTCTAGAGGCGGGGTGAATAGACTCTCTTCGTGTTTAATTTGCTAAAATGTCACCTTTCGGTGTTTTAATGCAGCGGAAATGTTAAGTTTGTTTTACTTGCTTTGCACGTTTAGTCGTTATGGAAAATACTTTCGGTATTGGCGAAAGGAATGATGCGATAAGAAAATAAATGAGATAAGTAAAGAGATAGGGAGACGAGAGTTTTATAGTGGTTCGGCCAACTTTGCCTACTCCACTCTTCTTCCACAACTTATGGAAGGTTTGCACTATCACTCGTTAGTACAAATACACAAAGACTTCCTTGATCACTAAGCCGGACAGTCTTTGTAGGTTTTTCAACTCCGAGAGTTTACTCCGCCTCTATCAACGTCTTCTTCAGAGTTGAGGTTGGTAGAAAATGATTTCTGATTTCTCCAACGTGATGAAGTCTTGATTGATGATGGATGAATGCTTCACACAAGATTCAAGACTCCTTTAAGGTGAAAGATAAGGGTTGATGAGCTTCTTCAAGTATCTTTGCACCTTAATACTGGTTCACAAAAGCTTAGAGAGAGCTGAGAGCGTTTTTAAGAGCTTTTGTTTGTAGATAGATCGAGTGATAGAAAACCAGCCCCTTCTTAGTTGGTGAAGGTGAGTTTATATAGGTGATGAAAAATTCATCCGTTGGGGGGGAGATGAACTTTCAAACCTATTGTCCAGTGGGTAAGGACCGGGGAGCTTTCCGCATTAAATGCTCCATTAATGAGGTTGTACCTTGTAGCCGTTGATGGCATGGAGAGCCTTAGGGTTTTGTCCTTTAGCTTCAGGAGATAGTACATCTTCATTTAATGCTCCTTGGTAATCGTGTCCCACAAGTTGAGGTCCTTTTGTTCCTAGGATGTTGTCAAATCAGACAGAAGGAACATTCTTCTCGTTGTTGAAGAGGAAGAATGCTTGGTGAGATCGTCTTTAATAAGTCTGTCCTTTCGAGGTAGATGACAACTCCTGGTGAATTCTCGTTGCTGTACTTCATGCCTTGTGTCTTCTTTCGTCTTGGAGACCCTAACAACTAAGCATAACTCGTTTTCGTGTGTTTGTCTAGCTTAACACGAATTACATATATAAGAGTTATGGCAACTCTCGTCTAGGACGAAAGCAGTGATTGAAAAAACTAATGGTTAGGGGTCTACTTTCTACGTTACATTGGTATCACCAAAATCCTAATACAAGGTTCCTAACAATTTCCCCCCTTTTGATGATGCCAAAACCTATACTCTTCTTATAAAGCTGATAAAAGGTTCCATAAGGAATTTTCTATTATAAAGTCAGCCATACTTGAGAGTTTACAAGTCTTTTCTAGATAAAAGCGTTAATAAGTGAGACAAGGACAAATAACTCAGACAAGTGACACGAGATGTGTAACAATGAGAGTTTCATATAAAGATAGTGAATATTACAAAAACTTTTTAAGAGGAGCAAAAAGGAAAGACATCTTACAATTCTAGAAGTTTTGACTTCTGTTGCTCGGCTTCCTCATGTTCACGAGTGTCCCTTTCCTTTTGTTGTTTGAGCATTCTGGTGAAGTCGATTTCCTCATTGATCCGTTTTCTGAAGATCTTAATAGGATTTGTCTTGACAAGATCTTCGTGTTTTCCTTTGATGTTCATACTTGTGTAATTGTTGTCGGCTTCACGAATATTTCTTCCTTCGACTATTCCAGCCTTCCACCACGAGATGAGTTCAAAATAATTCATTCCCGCTTTGTAACTTTTTTCGGACTCAGTATGCACTTTGAAAGCTGCATTGTAGATAACACCTTGCGGAGAGTTTTTGGTTACATTTGAGAGATCTTCGATAAGCTTCTTTACTCTCTCTCTTTCCTCTAATTCATGCTCTCTTCTTCTAACCTCTTCTTCATGTTTCGCCCATAGCTCTCTATTTTCTCTCTTGATCCTTTCGTTTTGGGTGCTTATATGATGTTGCCTTGTATGATTGTCCTTTGTCTTGAGCCAGACAGGAACGTTGTAACCCTCAAAACATTTTTCACTACCTTCTTCATAAGGTTTAAAATCTACAAAGTTTCCTATGCCATCCATAGTTACTTTGTTGTTCTTCATGAGTCTCTGTCTCAGGTTCGTCTTTTTCTCTCTTGGAGAGTCCAGTGAAAATATATTGAGCTTCAGAATCATAAGATTGACGAGGCTTGAGTGATCTGGGTTGGGATCGACCACGATTCGAATAGTATCTTGACTGTGAGGAATGGTGACCACGAGACTTTGATGGGGGATGCGACGACTTTGTGTTTCTTTGGCCAGAGTCTCTTGGTGTGTGAGAAGGAGAACGTCGTTCTTTTGGAGTTTCCCTCGGAGACCGTTCTCTCATGTTATCTCTCGGATGATCATCATCCTTATCCTTGTCGTCATTGTTTCTCTTTTCCCCCTTTTTGGCATCATCGGCACAAGTGGTAGGAGGAACATTGGAAGATTTATTCACTGCAATCAAGATGTCTTGGATATACCCGAGAATTTGAAGAGCATATTGTCCCAGCTGGTATGTGTTGTCCTGTGAAGTATCTATCTTTGTGCAAGCCAAATCAACACGCTCTTTGAGGCTAAAGTGTGAGTGTTTGAGTTCGTGTTGTTGTCGTGCAACTTTGTTGATGGTGGTATGAAAGTCATAGAGCTTCTTTGCCACTTTATCATTGAACTGTTGATCAGGTTGAGCTTGTGGAGGCGGTTGAGGCTGTTCTTGAGGTGGAGGCTGAGACTGAGTTTGGGCAGCCATCAAGAGGTCTACCTTCTTGGATAAGTCCTCCAATGCTTTCGTGTCCCTTTGCCGAAGAGTTAGATATTGCTGATGAATGGTTTCAGCTGCATGAACAGTTTCTCGCATGAGGTTCATGATAATCCGTGGGGACTCCGGGGATGAATCTTCTTCAACATTGGTTGGCGATGTGTCCATCTGTTCGTCTTGAGGTGGTGCTTCCTTTTTGCCACCACTTGCTGAGCTGAGAAGAATTGGTGAGGCGTCCATTTTTCCCTCACGCACAAGTGCTTCTTCACGCTTGATTGGAGTCTCGTCCATGGGTTGGATATGTGGAATTATTGCTCGAGACAAGTCTTCGGGATGAGCAGTTGAAATCTCTTTATCTTGTTGTGATGCTTCCTTCGTGTCATCACTGTCAGAGGGAAATTTTTCAAGAGGAGATCGTTGAGGAAAGGTGTCACAATCAGGACCAATCAAGAGGGGAGATTTGCTATCATAATTCGGGTCAGCCCGTTTATCTCTATCATTGCCCAAGTCATCATTGTCATCATTATCATCATCATCATCGTCATGCTCATCATCTGCATCTTCGACATCAGTATCGTCTTCATCTTCTTCATCACTTTCGTCTTCTTTGTCTGAGTCAATCTCTCGGCCATGCTCATCTTTCGAGCCACTTACGTTGCAGTTCGGATCATTCTGGTGTTCCTTCTCAAGAGTAGTTTTGATTTTTGATAGCAACAAGGCATATCGAAGTTGCTTCATCTCTTCTTCAAAGGCTGGATCCAATGGTGGCTTGTTGAGTTCAATGCAGATCGGAGCCTTCTCTTTTCCGAGAGTGCGATTAGTCATCTTGTAAGAGAACACTCGTCTTATTTTTTCAAGTGAAGTGCTTCATAGACATCTTCTGTGCCAATCCACTTTTGGGCAAACTTCTCTTCTTCTTGCATGGCTTCAAAGGTTTCAATGAATGTGTTCAAGGGGGTTGTGCGCCACTTTTGCCACTGCAAAACTCTATTATAATCACTCTTTATGGATTCACGAAGCACTTGATCTCTCGTTGGAGGTCGAACTGTTGCTTCGGGAACATGTGTTGATGTTTTCGGGATGGTAGGAGTTTCTACTGGTACAACAGCTGTCTCGTCTACCAACGTAGGTTCTTGTGTCAGAATTACCTGCTCTGCATTGGTAGGTTCTTGTGGCAGAGACAGAACTTCAATCAATGCATCAGTCACTTCTTTCGTCTTTGTTGGCGAACCAGGTTCTTGTGGAAGACTTAAGCGACTGGCCTCTATTTCCACAGCAGCAGGTTCTTGTGTCGATCCTTGAATATGTCGCTCTGCTGAAGTGGGTTCTTGTGGATGAAGGACTGGAGGAGAAATGTGACCAATATCTGGTTCTTGTCGTTTAGAAAATTTTTCTGGAGAAGCTTCCTTCGGTTGACCTTCCCCCTGAGAAGGTGCCTCTTTCGTTCTTTCTTCCCCTTGAGGGAGTACTTCTCTCGTTTCTGCTTCTCTCGATGTGGTATCTGCTTTCGGGGAGGGAGGTGTGACAGGCTTTGGTTTGACAGGAGAACGAAAACGTCCCTTTTTGCCGAGATTAGACAGAATCATGTTGTCTTCTTCAGATGAGTCTTTGACAATTACTGTTTTTGGCGGTGGAGGAGGTGGAGTGGAAGTTTTCTTTTCTTGAGGGGATTTTGGAGAGGTTGGTGTGGGTTGACTAACATCATTGCTTTTCGCTTTAACCCGAGATGAGCGTTTTTCTCTCTTTTGTCTTTTCGGCTTGGGTTGGTCATCTTCTGATGCTTTTGGCATCCTTGACTTTCGTTTGGCTTTAACCAACTCCAAGGCTTTATGTCTTTCATAACCGAATGGCTTCTGCTTCATGTGGCAAGCTTTTGGTCCTGGCCGAATTCCAGGTCGCAGGAGGACACCTTTGGTGACGAGTAAATGGCTGACCACGAAATCATATCCTAGCTTCTTTGGGATATCACCCGAACTCTTCCTGTTGTAGGTGATGGTGTGAACAAGGTTGTTGAAGATGATCTTCGACCAGTCAACCTTGTGTTCGTAGAGAAAGGCATGCAACATCTTAAGCTTCTCTTTTGTCACATCATCTGTTCCAGAGGTCTTGTGATCAACAACCTTGTTGAAGATGTCCACCGTAAATTCATAGTTGAGACGAAACCACTTCTTCTTCAAAGGCCATGTGATTTCAGTCTTCAAGGGTGCATTGTTGTTCTTGATGGATTCATAGAAATCATCTTGGTCGTAGTGGTAATAAGAAAGATTAGATTTGTATGATTCATCCCTCTGTGGAAATTCATACGTGGCTCGAATGTCCTCGGAGGTTATGACTACTTGATGGTTGTGAACTCTGGAGGTGATGGTTAGAGAATCGGAAGATACAGTTACGTTCATGTAAAACTGAGCAACATCAATAGGACACCATATGGTATAGAGATCAGTAATGAACCTGTACAGCCCAGATTCTGTGAGCAGACGGATGATGTTCTCGCCAAACCCTCGATCCAAGAGGTATTCAAGAAACCCGTGAGCATCCCACATGCTTCCTCCGACAATAAATGGAACTCTTGATTCAATGAAGCGTATGTCTTCAGTAGGAAAAGTAGGAATTTCCAGAGTAGTTAGGGTTTCTGATTCTGTATCGGAAGATGTAACATGTGACTTGTTCGCCATTGTGAGGTGTTTGAGAGAGTATAAGTTTGGCAGTCGTGTTTAGAGGTAGAGGATGAATGTAAAAGGTGAAGTATGGAAAGAATAAGGTTTATGTAGGGTTTCACATATTTCCGGGTATTCGAATACGGGTAACCCATTTTGAGATGGATGATTTTAATTTAAAATTTCAGCCGGTTCCTCTTCTTCATATGGCAACTGATCTGATTATGGGAGAGTGATAAGATCATGCGCAGATCAATTTTGATCATTCCATATTTAATGTGGAGAGAGAAAACCACTCAAGTATCTGTACGTGCATTAAATGCACGTCAATTCATCTGTCAGTCATAGTGGGGTAGTGGACCATTTTTCTCGGCCACACGATCCCCATGATGAATCATTTAAACGGTTTTGATGAGAGACAAAGGATGAGGCTTCTTAAACACGATTCAAAACCGAAAGTAGATAAACTTTTCATAATAGAAGATTTGTAAGACAAATAAAGTCAAACAAATCTCATACACAACATACAGGGGAGATTCATAGTCCGAGAGATTTATTACACGAAACAAACATGATAAGAATTGTCACTATCTCTCATGTGAAATTGGACGCGTGAACCTCTGCTCAATGCCGACCCTCTTCTTTCGAGCATTTTCCAAATACTCCTTCTTTCGAATCTCATGAGCAATACTTCTGCTATGATTGTTTCATGATCCGTCCCCATTGCATCTCTCGAGAGACCTCGTCTCTCCATGTCATCTAGTTCAGCCATGACTTTGGCTTTAGCACCAGCATACAGTGCTCGATATTTTTCTTCGTGCTTCAGTTGTAGCGCAAGTTGTACAAGTGAGTAAAATTCTGAAACATCTGGTGCCTTTCCAGAAGATGAACCCTTTACAAGTGAACTATTGGGTTTATGACGAGAGTCATCTTCGGACCCAGACAGACTCTTGGTTGTGAGAGCCATCTCTTTCCCTTTATCCATGAGGTTATGAAATGTGAAGAATGAGTCCATTATCCTCGAGAGGGTCCATTAAATAGAGTATCAATCGTCTCAAAAGTTGTGACCCGAATGACTTGTCATAAGCACGCTTAAGGGAATATGTTCATTTCCAAGAAAAATATGCGTGGTTCGAGATACGGTCATAGACGAAACAAGTAAAGTTTCGCCCATCACTTGAATAGATCCAGAATTAAACCCATGATTTTATTAAGCATAAAAACGAGAGAAACAGTTACATAAGTTAAGATACATAATCCGAATGATTAGTTTTTATTTATCTCGTTTGCCTTGACCCCAGACGGCTCAGCTTTCGGCTTTTTCAGATCAGCCCACATGCGTTTGTACCATTTTTCGGTACGCAGATAGTTGGAGCCCGAGGACGATTCAGGTTCTTCCTCCTTGGCCTTTGGCTCACTTTCGTGCTCTTCTTTCAGAAAATCCATGTAGTCCGAATTGTAGTATTTGCTAGGATCCTCAGGAGTTGTTTGTGGAGGAGCAATTCCTCTTGGAGGGTTTTCTTCTTCCTGAGGTCCTTCCCCAGGTTCCTCAACTATGTATGCAGCCATCTCATCATATTGATGAGATGAATCAGTATCAGAAAATATCTCAAGCGGAGCTTGCAGACTGTTGCCAGGATAGAGGTCTCCCTGTTCCTCCCGAACTTGTCTAGCAATGTCTCTCAATTTTTGAGAGTCACCTCTGGTAAAAGGCTTTTTGGGATACATGGTGAGGAAGGTGATGATGAAATTGTGAAGGATTCACTTCCTTTTATAGCCGTAATCTCATAACGTTTATGTGACTGTTACACAACTCTTTTAATGCTGCAATCAATGCCCATATATTTCTTCAAGGAGTAATCAATTCCAAGCAAGACTTTGACTGATTGTATTCAAAGAATTCATGATTTCGAGAACAGTAATGTCACTTCAATATCCATACGTTCTTGCCAGA
Source organism: Ipomoea nil (assembly GCF_001879475.1). NCBI lineage: Eukaryota > Viridiplantae > Streptophyta > Magnoliopsida > Solanales > Convolvulaceae > Ipomoea > Ipomoea nil. The sequence continues at coordinate 3,375,118 of NW_017616843.1, forward strand.
AGATTTTTTATTGATTATTCTCACGAGAGATGTAGGAAAACCAAGTAAAGGATAATCAACCAAGGATAATTACTTCCACTTTAACCAATCAGTGTTGAATGCTTGATACGTGATATCTAATTATTATAATGTTTTCCAGATAATATATGTGTAATAAGTTCATCTTTGACCGGAGGAGGGTTATTCTGACAAATATAAACATAGTCAAAAAGAGTAATTAGAATTAACACGAAAATAAGAAATTTTATTGAATTACGAGAGAGAGAGAGAGAGAGAGAGAGAGAGAGAGAGAGAGAGAGAGAGAGAGAGAGAGAGAGAGAGAGAGAGAGAGAGAGAGAGAGAGTGCTCCAAGCCACAAAGGTACAACAAGCAACAACTAGAGAAAACGGTAGGGCACGTGAAGTTCCAGACGAGTCATCTCTTCGGTCATATCAGGCAGATTTGCCTTCTGCGCATATTCATCCAGCTCCTCCAGAGAGAGGGTGGGCACAGGTGATTGAATAGGTGACCGAGAGTGAACCAAAGTGAAATCTTCATAAGATTCCTCACTTGGTTGTGGAACTTCAGAGATAGTGTACCAATGAAAGGTGGGTGGGTTTGTTGAGTGCTTGTTGGCGCTTTTCAACACCATTATCCTTTCGTTGGCAAGCCGTTTGGCTTGTTCCAAATGGTATGCCTTCTTTACCCGAGATTCATTGACGATATTGTCTAGTATCTCTTTCTCTTTTCTGGTTGCAGTGTTGGGCATGGAGTATGTTACGTTGACCCTTTCGCCGTCTTCTTCCAGCTTAATGATAGTGGCATTTGGTAGACTGCTGGCTTCTTGGAGATGATGATCTAGGTGAGTGGCAATTCTCTCGGCCTCATCGATTTGTCCTTTGCCTTTATTCATCCCTACAAGCTTCTCTTTTCTAAGAACTGAGTGTGAGTAAAACTTATGAGGAAGAATACCAATTTATAGGTACAAAGTTAGCGTGTAGATCTTGTTAAAATATTTTAGACACTGACACCTCATTTCGTGTTAAAGACGTTATCAGAAGATAGACGAGAAATGAAACCGATTTATTAGAGAAGCACTTCATATTAGAGATAACAAAAGCACAGCTTATCCTTATGGCCCAATAAAATTATTTAGGCCTTCTTCTTCTTGCTGCTTGATGTGGATTTGAGAGGAGATGGCATCTTGGGAGGGGTGATTGAGGGTGAGTAGTCAAAGCTATCACTTCGTTCCAGCACGCTGTTCTCCTTTGCATATCATATGGTATTGCCAACAGAGTGAAATGAGTCTCTTGATTTGTTCTCCGTTGGGTCTCGGAGAAGACTCTGTATGTGTTGAGAATGTTCAAGAAATTTGTTCAACTCCTCCTCGGTCACTAGTGGGTCATTGAAAATTTTGCTTTCCTGCTCTCTTGTCTCTGTGATTGTTCTCTCACTTCCCGTACTCATATCTGCACACACAAAGACAAACACTAGATTTCTTGTTAGTTATGAAAGCTTAATTACGCCGTATACCTCTTTTTATAGGGACCTTGCGTGTGAGGATGGATCAAATCTTTTGGATAGAGTATCAAGAATGAGAATCTTTGCAGATTTGATTCTCAAGCCTTTATGTCATCTCAATCATTCCTATTTCATGCCTTAGAGAGGAAAATCTTGCCTCACTTAAGGGTTTCGTGAGTATGTCCGCAAGTTGATCATCAGTGTTAACATACTAAAGAGATATGTCTTTCTTCTCAACATGATCACGAATAAAATGATATTTAATATCAATATGCTTAGTTCGTGAATGTAAGACAGGATTATGTGTAATAGCAATTGCACTCGTGTTATCGCATTTGATGCTCACTTCTCGTGCATTTATGCCATAATCTTTCAGTTGATGTGTCATCCATAAAATTTGAGCATAACAGCTTCCAGCTGCTATGTATTCGGCCCCAGCCGTACTTGTAGCAATAGAATGTTGTTTCTTGCTGAACCATGATACAAGTCTTCCCCCTAGGAACTGGCAATTTCCTGAGGTACTTTTTCGATCAATTCAACATCCAGCAAAATCTGCGTCTGAATAGCCAATCAGATCGAATGATCCTTCTTTCGGGTACCAAAGTCCAACACTTTGTGTCCCTTTAAGGTATCTTAAGATCTTTTTAGTTGCACTCAAGTGGCTTTCTTTCTGCTTAGCTTGAAATCTTGCACATACACCAACAGCAAACGAGATGTCAGGTCAGCTTGCTGTTAGGTATAGAAGAGATCCGATAATACCACGAAAGTTTTTCTGGTCTACATCTTTTCCTTCATTATCAATATCCATTCTAAGGGATGTGCTCATAGGAATCTTAACGGAACTTTTTCCATCAATGCCAAACTTTCGGATTAGGTCTTTGGTATATTTGGCTTGATTAATGAAAATTCCATCTGGGCATTACTTGACTTGCAATCCCAGAAAGTAGTTTAGTTCTCTCATCATGCTCATTTCAAATTTACCTTGCATAAGGTTTGAGAATTTTTCGCATAAGTTTGGATTCGTTCTCCCGAAGATGATGTCACCAACGTAAATTTGTACTAATAGGATATGATCATCATCTTTTATACGAAAGAGTGTTTTGTCTACAGCTCCTTTCGTGAAACCACAATTGATGAGAAAATGTGAGAGCGTATCATACCAAGCTCGTGGAGCTTGTTTTAGTCCATAAAGAGCCTTTTTGAGATGAAAGACTTTTTCATGCTCATTATTAATTGCGAAGCCAGGTGGTTGCTCAACATATACTTCTTCTTCAAGAAGTCCATTTAATAATGCACTTTTGACATCCATTTGATAGACTTTGAAGTTTTTATGAGCTGCAAAGGCTAGAAATATTCGTATGGCCTCCAGTCTAGCTACGGGGGTGAAGGTTTCATCAAAATCAATTCCTTCTTCTTGGCAATACCCCTTAGCAACAAGACGAGCTTTGTTCCTAACAATGAGCCCATCTTCACTCATTTTGTTTCTGAAAACCCATTTAGTTCCTATGACATTCTCATGGGTTGGTCTCGATACAAGTTCCCATACTTCATTTCGTTCAAACTGATGAAGTTCTTCCTGCATTGCTATTACCCAGTCGGGATCATTTAAGGCTTCTTCTATGGATTTAGGTTCCATTTAAGATAGGAAGCATGCCATCATGTTTTCGTGCAGAGAGGTTCTTGTTCTTACACCTTCTTGGACATTTCCAATTACTTGATCTGGGGGGTGATCTCTTAACCACCTAAGGTCAGGTTCAAATGCATCTTGCTGATTTTGAACATCCATTTCAGGAATATATGGTAGATCATTATAAATCATTGGTTCGGATGTTGTGGTAACGACAGGATCATTCTGTTGAGTTACGACCTTTTCTTGAATTGTAGGTTCGGGTTCTGAAATCTTTTGCTGATATTTCGTGTAGGACGATAGTATGTCTTCCTCGTCTGAAATTTCTTTATCTTTGCTTACCGAGGAATAACCCATGAACAATCCCTCGTCTGCTCTTTCGTCAAAAGCCCTTAAATGATTCTTTCTGTTGTTGTGTATGAAACACCTGCAACCAAAAACATGAAAATAACCATTACTAGGAATTTTACCTTTCCATAGTTCATATGGTGTTTTGTTGTAAGATTTGTTGATCAGGGATCTGTTTTGTGTATAGCATGCCGTATTTATGGCTTCGGCCCAAAATCTCTTTGGTAGGCCTAAATGCGAGATCATTGTTCGTGCTGCTTCTTTCAGGGTCCTATTTCTGCTTTCGGCTACTCCGTTTTGCTGAGGAGTTCGTGTTGCCGAGAGTTGATGAAAGATTCTATTTTGCGCACAAAACTCTTTTATAACTTTGTTGACAAATTCAGTTCCCTGGTCTGATCTTATCCGAACGATTTTAAGCTCTTTTTCTGTTTGAAGTTGTCTCAAGAGATTAGGAAGAACTGTTTCTGTTTCATTCTTCTTTTTCAAGAAAAGCACCCAAGTATATCTCGTGTAGTTATCTACTATAACAAGAGTATACTTCCTTCCACTCAAACTTGCTGGATCAACTGGTCCAAAGAGATCCATATGTAGAAGGCTTAGAGAAAGAGAGTTTGCATCCACATCTTTCGACTTAAAGGATGACTTGATTTGTTTTCCTTTTTGACACGCCTCACACATTTTGTCTTTTGTGTATGATGCTTCAGGTAAACCTCTCACAAGATTTCTTTTGGCAAGCTTGTTGATTGTCTTCAGGTTCAGATGGCTTAGTTTGTTGTGCCATTCTTGATTAAGATCTGCATTACTCTTGGCTACAAAGAAAACATTAGCATTAGAGGAATTCCAAGAAATTACATACATGTTCTTCTTTCGTTGACCGGTTAATGCTGTCTTGCCATCCTTCGCGTTCACGATTTTACACTCGTTTTTGGAGAATTCAACTTTGTATCCTTTGTCGCAAAATTGACTTGTTCTTAGGAGATTGAACTTAAGTCCTTCAACATAAGATACATCTTGAATGGTTATTCCCTTTTTGATGATGTCTCCTTTTCCACGAGTCTTGCCACTGTTTTCTCCTCCAAAAATGACTTTGGGTCCATCTACTTCTATGAAGTTGCTCAGCATTTTTTTGTCACCAGTCATATGTCTTTAGCATCCACTATCAACATACCATATGACTTGTTTATCCTGCAACAAAGATTATATGTTTTTAGGTACCCCTTGAGTTTCGGGTCCTTGAGGGTTAGCTGTCAACTTTGGAACCCACATCAACCTAGAGTGTCCACGACTCATCCTTGGTCCTCTATACCCATTAGATGTGCAATAATCATAATGAATGCTGGCAAAGACTTTAGCATTATATCTTTTGCGAAAGTACTCGTGAGGAGGATTTTCATAATGCTTAAGATGATTAGTTTGTTTACGCAGATGAATCTTCTCAAATTCAACTCTAGAGAGAGGTTCTGGGTAATCAAACCAATCTTCCTCTGATGGCCCAGTCCATCCATTGCCATAACCAGATCTTGTGAAAGATCTTTCATTTTGTCTGAATTGTCCGTTCCTTGAAATTCCTTGAGTAGGATTCTTTCGTGTTGGTTTCGGACGATATTGCCTCTGGTTAACATTCGTCTTTTTCTTGGATTGAATATTTCAGTTAGGCTGACCTCTTTTATGGTTTCGATCTCGTCTATTGCCATTTGGTCCATTCCTTTTGACATAAATCTATCTAGGATTGCCTTTATAGGATTTTTCTTTTCCAGATTCCACAATTCGTTGTACAGCTCTTCCTTTCGGTTGGCTTGTTGATTGTGGTGTTTCGACATTGTTAACTACCGTCACAGGCTCAGACACCTGGGTGGGGCCTTGAACAAATGCTGATTGAAAACTCTCGTGAGAGTAAGCATTAGAAGATTTGTTCATGCCGACTTGTGAAGAGGAGCTGGGGTTAAAACCAATTCCTGTTCTTTCCCCGGGCAGTCTAGATTCGTTCACCATTCGGTCCATTAGATTGGACGAATTGTTGAATTTATCTAAGACTTCACGCAATTGTTGCTCCCTCTTTTCTCTTTCTGTACACTGCTCTTTTAGATCGAGAACATTTTCCTCGAGTTGCCTCTTAGCAATGGCTAGCTTAATGTTCTCGATTCGAACTTGCCTTAGCGCATTGTAGCTAGTCATCAGCCGAGAGTTCTCCTCTTTTAGCTTAGAGTATGTGTTTTTAATTATTTTAAACTCCCTCATCATCTCTGTGACCGATTCATCGGAAGTTTGACTCCTGATAGAGCTAGACTCAGCTGAATAACAAGAGGATGATTGAGAGTCTACCTCGTCTTCATCTGCCATGAGGCACAATTCTTCTGACTCTTGACTAAGTAGGCACAATAGTCCTTTTTCCTCTTCAGTGCTTTCGTTCTCTGAGCTAGAACTGGAGGAACTACTTTCGGCCTCAATGGTGTCTGAAGGTTCGTTCACTACCATAGCCTTTCTTCTTCTTTCATTTCTGGAGTTTGACGATCCTGGCTTGTCGTTCCTTTTATATCTCTCCCCAGCAATCAAGGTCGTACCTTGGAACAAAGACCTCGATCATTTTAAGACACCGTAAGAAGTACATGAGACACACAAAATCACCAAAACACCACGCGACGTCGAGGGCAGTCAATCAAATGCATTCCAAGGAAGGGAAATGCATCACCAAGCACTTGGTCACCAAAGGATTGAACAAAGAGCGAGCGACAAGCCGAACTCCAAGAAAAACCAAGAAGGCTTATCATTAATCAAGCAAGGAAAAGACGAAGTTGGCTTATAACCAACTACCCGGTGAAGATGACGAGGTTGCTAATTGGAAACCGGATCCGGCCTACTGGGCGGAAAGACCATACGAGAGTCTTGACTCGGCTAGAACTCGTGCTTAAGGATCAATAAACATTGTGCGATGGGTCATCCTATGTATTCAAGTCCCTTTTATTGTGCACAAAGGCATGGGACTTGTCGGGACATGAATCTGTGCATTCTTGGGATCTTTCCCGAAGGAATTCACCTTTCCTAGCCAACTTCCCGCGGGTCCCCAACGGGACCTTGATGGGACCCTAACGGGTCCTTGACGGGACCTTGACGGGTCCCTGACAGGAGCTTGGCAGGCGGACGACCGCCCACCTCGCGCCCACTGGTATAATGTACTAATTTCTTAACTCCTCGTTTTATTGATTCGTGGCGCACTTGTGTGCCTCGATTGATGAACGTGAGACTTGGGTAAAGAACCATGGGTTGCCCAAACATGGTGTCCTCAGTAAAAGACCTTGACACGCGCGACACCATCGGAAAAGCACAACCAATTGCATTACACGTGGAGATGAAGTTGGACTCTACGATGCAACCGACTAGGGATGGTTGGCGTGAAGGATTGTGCAAACCAAGGAGGCGAGTTGGGAACTCGTGCTAGGGACTCACAAAGGCCTTAAAAGGCAAAATGCTAAGGATGGACCGAGACCCCTTCAAACCATGGATATCGTTCAAGCAAATCAGATGGCTCCTTACAAGTTGTATGAAATCAAGAACGACGTAGTCCGTGGTGCTAGGAAAAAAGTAAAAGAGCACATTGTGTCAAGGCCTCAAGGGTTATTAAGGACTCACAAGGAAATGAGATGACTCGTAAAGTCACCGAGTCATTCCACAACGAGATTAGGTAACCAACCGCGCTTCAAGAAGAAAAAGAGCATGCAAGGGCACCCCCCATCATTAAAATTAACACAAAAGGGGCACGACAAGCCGAACCTCGAGGAAGACATAAAGTCTCACTAAGAATTCCATTCACTAAAGAGGAGATGAAATTCAATCCAAAGTTTATCGACTCCCAAGAGACTTTGGGGAAGAATTTGGGGAATACACCTTAAGAGATTGGCTTGGTTGACCAAACTTGGTCAAGACCTTGGACGCATTAAAGAAGCAAGTGTTAAATCATCACGGGAGATTCCCTCAAGATAGGAGAGAAGGATGAAACTTTAGCCTGGGAAGCAAGGTCTAACAAGGATCTTACAGTCAAGCAGGTACCAACATCAAGGAAGAAGGATCGTCAGTTCGTCAATACGTCGTGATCAAAGCATCGAACCAAAATAGTCACTTAAGATCGAGAACCCTTAACCCATCCTAGCCGAATTCCTTTCCCTCCCTCGGAAAATCGGCCCCTCCTTATTTCAAAACCCTTTCTACCCTCCAAACCACATCCTTGATTCCCTATTTTAACGATTCAATACAACGTGGCAACCTCACACCCTAAGTTGCAACCTTGAAAACTTTGATCCTAATTCCTAAATTCACCTCGTCCTCGGGTTTGAAACACACTCTCTTAACCCTTTAAACCTAATCGTTCCCAAGAACCCCGCACACATAGACATACAATTATACAGTTTCCCCGTAGAATACTTTCTCTATAGGACCACCGTACTACTTTCGACTCGTTACCCCCGCAATGATTTCCAAGCTTCGGGGACGAAGCTTCTCGTAAGGGGGGGAGAGTGTAACACCCCGTGTTACGGCCTTCAATCCTGGATTAATTATTTAATTAATCCCGTTAATAATAATTAAATATGATTTAATTTGGTTAGGTTTCCCTTTAATTAATTAATAAGGTCCACCATGAACCGTGGACCCTTGCCTAAATTAGAGTCTTATGCCTATTAGGAATAAAGAAAGTAAACCTTTCTAATTAAGGAATCCTAGACCTAGTTATCTATTAGGAATAAAGGAAGTAGGCCTTTTACTAGCCAGATTATGAATAGGATTCTCTTTAATTAATATGGTCCACTATGGACCATGGGCCCTTATCCCTAAAACAAGTCCTTAGTCCTATAAGGAATGGAATTAGCAAGCCCATAGTATTTAGACCTCAATTATGACTCTTAGGAATATATATACATATAGGAACATAGGAGGCACCTAGAACCCCCACCACAATAATCTCTCACCACACAAGAAGTTCCAAGAATCCCCTTAGGAGAAATCAAGAAAGAAGAAAGCTTAAAGAAAGACCCTTCATAGCCAAGGAATTAATTAAGGCTAAGAGGTAACCCATGTCTCAACAAAACCTATTTTCATAGCTATGATTCCCCTCTTAGGATTTCCCCATATTATTGTGTATTGATGATTGTGATATTATTATTGATGATTGATGGGATGATTCCATGGGTGATCTTGATGATGAGAGGTTCTTGGTAATTATGGTGTTCTTGATAATTATATGACGTACTTGATGATTATATGATGTTCTTGGTAATTGTAAGATGTTCTTGATGTTTATGTGATATTCTTACCGAATCTTGATATTAGAAGATGGATTGTGCCCTTGTTGATTTAAAAGTGATTAGAACCGTAGGTTGTATCGTATGATATCATTCTTGGTATATGGGGTGGGAATTCGCATGATTGGGTGTTGATTATGTTTTAGAAAAGCATGATAGGTTATGTGCCGTATGTTTCTTGATTTTGATCCGTTAATTGTCTACGTGTGTTGTCAATTGCGTTTGAAAGTGTCTAAGCATGGTTTCGGGTTCCACAAAGGTTCCCGGGGCGTTTTTGTGATGAAAGAGTCAGTGGGGGGTAGGTGGGGGTAGGGGACCCGCCACCTACCCGCGGCCTTCTTGGGCAACACCGGCAGCGGGCAGCCGGCGGGCGGGCAGCTGCCCGCCGGGCACCCGCTGCCCGGAATAGCTGCCGCCAGCGGGTGAACCCTCACCCACCGGCTACCCGCTGGCTTGCACCCAAATTGGGACTTTGGCTTCCCCGTTTGATGTTCCCCCGACCCCCGTGGTGTCCCAACGGACTCCGTCTATCGTGCCTATGTCTAGTTTGATATTTCGGGTACCGTTCGTAGGTTGTATGAGTCTTATATATTGCATGCTAGTTGAATTGGTATCCCGTTGACCTAGGTGAAAGAAGTATGAACCCCTTAGGATTATTCTTAGTATGTGAAGGATCACGCATAGGTTTTGTTATACGTTTTCTCCCCCTTCCCAATGTGTTAATGTGGGTTGCATGTGCGTGCTATGTGTTATGTGTGCATGATACCCCAATCCGGTTGCGATCGGATTGGTTATTCCTGAGCTGCGGTTCAGAAGCTGGCTGCGGTCAGATTTACACTCTTGGGCTGCGGTCCACCGTTTGGTTGCGATCAAACGTTTCAACATGAGCTGCGATTCATTTTCCTGGCTGCGGTCAGATGACATACTCTTGGGCTGCGGTCCACTGTTTGGTTGCGATCAAACTATGATGAGCTACGGTTCATCGGTCGGTTGCGATCGACCCCTCCGTGTTGCGATACGGGGCAGGGTGCTGCGGGGCCGTGTCAGAGCTATATGCGCTGACCCTCATGTATGGGCATGCGATTGGTCCTGTGGCGCCAACAAAGTGTGCTATGTGATTAGATATGGATGAGTTGTTGTTATGAGTACCTTGGGAATGTGACTATGGGATTTATACTGGGAATCGTATATGTTGGATCATGATTATTAATTGTGCTTATCTTACCTGCCTTGCTTGTTGTAAACTGTATGTGCTTGGTATAACTGCTGTCTGTGCTTAGCCCTATCTGTTGAGTCGATCCCTGCTTTAAAAGCTAGAGTCTCGTAGGATATCTCTTCATGCTTCAAATTGGTTTTCGTATATCTATATATATGTCTATATGTATTGTATTTCAACGCGTTGGAGTGGGTTACCAGCATCTCTCGCTGAACAGATATATTTGGCTTTCAGGCACAGAAGAATAAGTAACTGGAGCACGCTAGAACTTGGAGCATAGAAGTAGCTAGTTTCCCTTTTCGGCCTGCGTGCCATGTTTGCGCATTTACATTATTGAGACATTAGTTAGTTAGCCTGTGCACCCGAGTTCTCTAGCTCAGGTGTGGCATCGCACCCCGTACTCCTTGTATCGTATTTTGGATTTGATGAGATTCTATTCTTGTTATATAAGTTTTAAAAGTCTTAAAATCTGGGGTGTTACAGTTGGTATCAGAGCCTAAGTTTGACCCTAGGATAAAACTCTTAAGACCGGACTTTAGGACATTAGGCTTGAACTCTAGGTATTTAGGAACATAGGACTCAGGAATCTTAGGACGCGCCGTGAGATTGTGAAACCTACACATAACCTCCCCTCACTTTATCCCTCACTAATTTAAAGAACTCCCATTCGCTTACCACACCAAGGTAAGGGTACAACACATCAACGCATCATTATACTAAATATTGGCCCAGAGAACCAGCAGCACGGCGCCCAAGAAGTTAGTCAAGGACCCCACATCCCTCGAAGAATGGATCCAAACCTTAGAGAAAATCCTCGGGTTAGTGGAATGCCCAGAAGAACGTCACGTCGAGATAGCCTCATTCTACTTCAGACACGAGGCCGATCTCTTACCAACAAGAACCAGGGTTCGACTGGGAAAGCCCCAAAACGCGACTACGAGAACGATTCTATCCAACACACGTAAAAGCATCCATATATGAAGAGTTCCCCCCATTTGAAACAAGGGACAGCTACCGTCATGGAATACTATAAACGATTTCTCGAACTAGCACGCTTCACGCCAGAACTAGTTCCCACCGAGATAACCAAAATGGAAAGATTCGTATCGGGCCTCAACTTCGAAGCCCGAAAAGCACTAGTGGTAAGCATACCTCGGACCCTCAACGAGGCTTACTCCAGTGCAGAAAATCTCTATCGAATCCAACTACTCCAACGTGGGGTTCAGGAACAGATACGAAAGAGAAACACCAGAGGTGGAGCACCACCTGTAAAAGAACGAGAAACGACACCAACACAAGACCGAGTAACCTAGCCAGCCAAAGGTCACCCCTAGGGAACAACGAAGCTAACGCAAGGAGCTTCCCTTGCCCGAAATGCAACAAAAGCCATAAAGGTAAAGACTGCATGGGCAATCCCTGGCGCTGCTTCAACTGCGGAGAGGAAGGACACAAGGCCTTCCAGTGCACTCAACCCCAAAGACCACGCACCACCACCACGGGTCAACACGGGGGCACCACTCGCCAAGGAAACTACGGCACCCCCAGAAAGATATTTGTCATGAGCCGCACCCAGGCCAAACTCGGGAACGAAAGCAACCACGAAGAAGGGAACCAAACCCCAGAAGACGAGGACCACGCAAACCCCGCGGAAGAAATCCAAGATAAAGAAGTCTGCGATGGACCGCAAACTACGAAACCCAGAAGACCCTAATCATAAGCAAACCCCGAACCACTAACAAAGCCTACACCAGTGCTGCCGACCTCTATCAAATTCAACCTCTACAACGGGAAATTCAGGAACAAACCCAAGGGAAGGAGTAACAGAAGTGGGGGACCACCTGTAAAAGGGACTGGAAACGCCAATCAAATACAAGGATGTAATGTAACACCCCTGATTTTCAAGATATTTAAAACTTAATAATAAAGGTAACATCTCATTAAATCCCAAAGCGTAACATAAGAGTACGGGGTACTATGCCACACCTGGGCTAGAGAACCCAGGTGCATAGGCTGTCTAACTACTATCCTCTGAAATGTAAAGGCATAACATGGCACGCAGGCCGAAAGGGAAACTATACTACTTCTACGCTCCAGTTCTAGCGCGCTCCAGTGCTCTAATCCTCTGTGCCTGAAAGCCAAATATATCTGTTCAGCGAGAGATGCTGGTAACCCACTCCAACGCGTTGAAATACAATACATATAGAGATATATATATAGATATACGAAAACCATTGTGAGCATGAAGATATATCCTACGAACTCTAGCTTTTAAAACCGGGAATGACTCGACAGATAAGGTCAGATGCAAGCAATGGTTATAACAGTCATATGCAGTTCACAATAGATAAGGCAGATAAGGCAAGGCATAAACAATAATCACCACCCATCATAAACAATCCCCAATATAAATCCCATAGTCACATCCCAAGACACACATAATCACAATCTCGCCCATATCACACACATAACGCACATTGTTGGCGCCACAGGACCGATCGCATGCCCATACATGAGGGTCAGCGCATATAGCTCTGACACTGCCCCGCAGCACCATGCCCCGTATCGCAACACGGGGAGGTCGATCGCAACCGACCGATGAACCGCAGCTCATCATAATGTTTGATCGCAACCAAACAGTGGACCGCAGCCCAAGAGAGTGTGTCATCTGACTGTAGCCAGGAATTCCCATCTGACTACAGCCAGCCTCTGAACCGCAGCTCAGGAAAATGTCATCTGATTGCAGCCAGGAATTCCCATCTGACTACAACCAGCTTCTGGACCGCAGCCCAGGATACCGTCATCCGACTGCAGCCAGGAATTCCCATCTGACTGTAGCCGGCTTCTGAACCGCAGCTCAGGATAACCAATCCGATCGCAACCGAATTGGGGCAACACGCACACATAACACATAGCAAGCACATGCAACCCACATTACACATTGGGAAGGGGGATAAAGCGTATAACAACCTTATGCGTGATTCATCACGTACTAAGAATAGTCCTAAGGGGATCATACTTCTTCCTCCTAGGTCAACGGGATACCAATTCAGCTAGCATGCAATATAATAGACTCATAAACCTACGAACGGTACCCGAAATATCAAACTAGACATAGGCACGACAAACGGGGTCCGTTGGGATACCTCGGGGATCGGGGAAACATCAAACCGGGAAGCCGGGGTCCCGAGGGGGGACAAATTCCAGCGGGTAGCCGGTGGGTGGTGGGCCACCCGCCGGCCACCCGCCAGTTTCTACTGTTCCGGGCAGCGGGTCGCCGGCGGGCAGCTGCCCGCCCGCCGGCCACCCGCTGCCAGGCGGTGGTTTACGGCTATGGGTAGGTGGCGGGTCCCCAACCCCCCCACCTACCCCCCACTGACTCTTTTCACACAATAACGTCCCGGGAACCTTTGTGGAACCCCGAAACCATGCTTAGATACTTTACAACGCAATTACGACAACACATAGACAATTAACGGATCAAATACGAGAAACGAACGGCACATAACCTATCATGCTTTTCTAAACATAATCAACACCCAAACATGCGAATTCCCACCCGATAATCCAAGAATAAGATCATACGATACAACCTAGGGTTCTAATCACTTTTATATCAACAAGAATACGATTCATCTTCTAATTGCAAGATTCAGTAAGAGTAACACACAAACATCAAGGATGTCAATTAATCATCAAGAACATCATAATCATCAAGAACAACACATAATCATCAAAATCCCAATTAATCATCAAGAACATCATAATTATCAAGAATCTCTCAATATCAAGATTATCACGATTCCTCATGGAATCATTATACCAATCATTAATAATAATCATCACCAATCATTAATACACAATAATATGGGGAAACCCTAAGGGGGAATCATAACTATGAAAATAGGTTTTGTTGAGACATGGGTTACCTCTTAGCCTTAATTAATTCCTTGGCTATGAAGGATCTTTCTTTAAGCTTTCTTGCTTTCTTGATTTCTTCTAAGGGAATTCTTGGAGCTCTCCTGGGGTGGTGGGGCGTCTAGGCGTGTCGGGTTCTAGGTGCCTCTTAAGTCCCCTATTTATATATTTAGGAGTCCTGGTTAGGAACTAATATTATAGGCTTGCTAATTCTATTCCTTTTGGGACTAAGGATTGGGTTTAGGGATAAGGGTCCATGTTAATTAAAGCGGATCCTAATCACAATCTGAATAGTAAAAGGTTTACTATCTTTATTCCTAATAGGCTTAAGCCTCTAATTTAGGCAAGGGTCCACGGTTCATGGTGGACCCTATTAATCAATTAAAGGGAAACTTAGCATAATTAATCATATTTAATTATTTTTAGCGGAATTAATTAAATAATTAATCCAGGATTAAAGGCCGTAACACGGGGTGTCACACTCTCCCCCCCTTACAGGGGCTTCGTCCCCGAAGCCCGGTGTTATAGTCCACCCTTTCACCCCTAGACATCTCGTAGTTCGGCCTCCTGGGTAGGAGTGTGGCCCTACGTTTGTCTTAGTTTGGGGTAGGCTGTACTTTTGGTGGCGTTGTGATAGAGAAGTTATGAGTGTACCTCGGTTTCCTGCGCTGGAACTGGGCGCCCCACGAGTGCCCAAGGCGGCCTCGATTGCTGCCACCCTCTGATCGAGTGCGCGTGTGGTGCGAATCAAGGATGAGAACCCTTCTTCCATGATTTGGTTTTGCCGGTTGAGCTGTGCGAGAATGCGCTCATTGACCGAGTTCTCGTTTTGATCCCTCGGGTCCCTTCCGGATCGTGGTTGCACTGTCGGGTCGGGCCCGTCATCCTCCTCCTGTTCCTCATTTTCTTCCGTGCCTCCGCAATCTTGCATGGCCCGCTTGAGCTTTTTGTTGGAGATGTCCAACCGATCAACCAACTCCCTACGTTCCTCCTCGGGTTTTTGGCAAATTTCTTCGAGGGTGAGATAGTGTCCTCCCTCGGTGTAGTAGATGTCGTTGCGGCGGAGGTTTTGGGCATTGAAAACCATGCCGTTGGCGGTTTTGACCTCGGTGTGGCTTAGGTCCACCCCCTTTTTCTCCATGATCCAACTTAGGATCATCCCGTAGGGTAGGCTAAGCCGGTTGTTTGTTTTGCAGAACTCTATGTGCTTTAGCATGAGTGCCGGCAGGTTGAACTTGATTTTATGTTTTAGGAGATACGCAAAGGTGCACTCCAAGCTTCCCACATCCTTGCTCTTGTTATTGGTGGGCAAGAGGCTATCGGTTATAATCATAACCAATATCTTTTGCTCCGCCGATAGCCATTTTCGGTTTGGTCGGGTGGCCGAGGTGAACCCATCCTCTTTCCCGAGTAAATACCCGAGATAGTCCTTGTACCCCGTAGTTTGGGTGCTAATCCACCCCTTTCGGTCATAGTCGGACACACCTGTGGTGGTCAATTTTAAAAGCTTGGCCAAGCGGCCGTCGGAAAGCACAATTTCCTTGCCGCGGACTTTGGTGGTGATTTCTACCTTGTCACCCCGTTTGGTGGCTACAAGGTGTTGATAGAACTCCTTCACCAATTCGGGGTACGTATCCCCTTTGATGGTGAGGTACGTATCTAAAAGCCCTTGATGTTTAAGCATGTCAACCAATTCCGGAGAGAATTGGTCGGGTTCGAGTGCTTTACCTCCGATTACGGTGTAATCGGCATTGTTCCACTCCGGGGTGCGGATTCCGAGAGGCTTCTTTGGCATGATGACGATCGTGTGTTGGTGGCGTTTTTCCGGTACGGCGGCGACGGCGGTTTTCCGGTGAGCTTTTCCGGCGAGTCTCTGGCGGTGGTTTTTCGCTCGTTTTCACGGAGAGCGCCGGCGGGTGGTGGTTCCGACGTAGATTCGGCGAGGAGGGGGTGACGACGTACCGGTGGCGGTAGCAGTCTCCAAGGTGGCGTCGAGTGGTGGTGGCAGCGGGTTGGAGCTGGGCACCCACCGGGCGGAGGGAGGCGACCGGCTCTGGGCGGCGTAGCGGCGTCGTGGACTGGCGGTCGTGCGTCGGCCGGCGGCGGCGTGCGGCTGGGGCGGCGTCGCGGGTTGTGGTGTGTCTAAGGTGGTCGGCCGGCAAGGTTTTTTTTTTTTTTTTAGGGGGGGGGGGGGTCGTGAGAGAGAAAGAGAGGGGTTGGGTGATTTGGGGAAGAAGGAGGAGGGTTTATGATTTGGGGATTTTATGGGTTTTAGGGATTTAGAAGGGTTTATTAAGAGGGTGTTCCCTTGTGGTTTCAAGAAGCACACATGGGCTAGTGGTTAAGGGTTTGGACTTGTAAATGGGAGGTCTAGAGTTCAATTCCTAGTGGTGACACTAGGCATTGTTTGGTGGTGTGGTCTTCCTTTGTCTTTTTCCTTATTTCGTCTTTTTGTGGGGAAAGGGTTGGGTTGATGACATGACATGTGTTTTACTCTCGTAGCGGAATCGGAATTTGAACGAAAAGGAATCTTTATTCATAATACTTTCTAAGTAGCTAAGCTAAGTAGACATATTGCTCCCGAAGTAATTAAACTGAATAAGTGGTTTATACGATACAGGGGGCGGTTACAAGGGGGTGATGGTTTATCCTAGACAGAATTCGCTTTCGGGATTTTCTTCGGCGGGGTCCGTATGGTCCTCGTCTTCAGGGATTGGGTTTTCCCCTTCTAGGTCTTCTTCGTTTCCGAGGACGGCTTGCGTTCGGCTCATGACGAATATTTTTCCGGGAGCGCCGTAGCCCCCTTGGTGACCGGTACCCCCGTGTTGGCCCGTGGTGGTGGGACGCGGTCTTTGGGGCCGAGTGCATTGGAAGGCCTTGTGTCCTTCCTCCCCGCAGTTGAAGCATCGCCAGGGGTTGCCTGCGCAGTCCTTGCCTCTGTGACTTTTGTTGCATCTCGGGCAAGGGAAGTTTCTTGGGTTCGCTTCGTTGCTTCCCGGGGGCGGTCTTGGGTTAGTCGGGTTGTTTGACCTCGTGCCGATGTCGTTCCTTGTTCTTTTCACCGGTGGTGCCCCACTTCCGGTGTTCCTTCTTCGCATTTGTTCTTGAGCTCCGCGTTAAAATAGTTGGATCCGATAGAGGTTCGCGGCACTGACGTAAGCCTCGTTGAGGGTCCGGGGCCTACTTACTACTAGCGCCTTCCGGGCTTCGAAGTTGAGGCCCGATACGAATCTTTCTACCTTGGTCACCTCGGTGGGGACAAGTTCGGGTGCGAAGCGCGCCAGTTCGAGGAATCTTTTATGGTACTCCACGACGGTGGCCGTTCCTTGCTTTAGATGGAGGAATTCTTCATACATGGATGCTTTTATGTGGGTTGGGTAGAACCGTTCACGTAATCGTGCCTTGAGGCTTTCCCAGTTGAACCCTGGTTCTTGTCGGTGAGTGGGTCCTTCGTGGATCCACCAGAGGTCGGCTTCGTGTCCGAAGTAGAACGAGGCTATATCTACACGACGCTCTTCTGGGCATTCCACTACCCCTAGAATCTTGTCAAGGGTCCGAATCCATTCCTCCAGGACTGCGGGGTCCTCTTCTCCGAAGAACGTGGGTGGTCGGTGATTCGAGACTTGTCAAGCGACGTCAGAGTTAGTATTCACCGAAGGTGGTGGGGGCCTGGTGTTGCGAAGGGTCGTGTCGCTTAACGCTTGCGCGACTTGTGTTAGTTGCTGTAGGGTTTGGGTCAAAGGGTCGCTGGTGGCGGGTTCCGGAGTCCTTGATTGTCTTCTGTTCGGCGCCATGCTATCGTCTTTCTGGTCAGTGTTTATAAGAATGTTAAGTTAGAGTTCGACGCACTTCTGGTGAAGTGATGAGTGGGGGAGGGTTTTAGAATGGGGAAGGGCAACGTGTAGGGAAGTTATGTATAGGTTTCACAATCTCACCGCGCGTCCTAAGATTCCTGAGTCCTATGTTCCTAGGTACTTAGAGTTCAAGCCTAACGTCCTAAAGTCCGGTCTTAAGAGTCTTTTCCTATGGTCAAACTTAGGCTCTGATACCAACTGTAACACCCCTGATTTTCAAGATATTTAAAACTTAATAATAAAGGTAACATCTCATTAAATCCCAAAGCGTAACATAAGAGTACGGGGTGCTATGCCACACCTGGGCTAGAGAACCCAGGTGCATAGGCTGTCTAACTACTATCCTCTGAAATGTAAAGGCATAACATGGCACGCAGGCCGAAAGGGAAACTATATTACTTCTACGCTCCAGTTCTAGCGCGCTCCAGTGCTCTAATCCTCTGTGCCTGAAAGCCAAATATATCTGTTCAGCGAGAGATGCTGGTAACCCACTCCAACGCGTTGAAATACAATACATATAGAGATATATATATAGATATACGAAAACCATTGTGAGCATGAAGATATATCCTACGAACTCTAGCTTTTAAAACCGGGAATGACTCGACAGATAAGGTCAGATGCAAGCAATGGTTATAACAGTCATATGCAGTTCACAATAGATAAGGCAGATAAGGCAAGGCATAAACAATAATCACCACCCATCATAAACAATCCCCAATATAAATCCCATAGTCACATCCCAAGACACACATAATCACAATCTCGCCCATATCACACACATAACGCACATTGTTGGCGCCACAGGACCGATCGCATGCCCATACATGAGGGTCAGCGCATATAGCTCTGACACTGCCCCGCAGCACCATGCCCCGTATCGCAACACGGGGAGGTCGATCGCAACCGACCGATGAACCGCAGCTCATCATAATGTTTGATCGCAACCAAACAGTGGACCGCAGCCCAAGAGAGTGTGTCATCTGACTGTAGCCAGGAATTCCCATCTGACTACAGCCAGCCTCTGAACCGCAGCTCAGGAAAATGTCATCTGATTGCAGCCAGGAATTCCCATCTGACTACAACCAGCTTCTGGACCGCAGCCCAGGATACCGTCATCCGACTGCAGCCAGGAATTCCCATCTGACTGTAGCCGGCTTCTGAACCGCAGCTCAGGATAACCAATCCGATCGCAACCGAATTGGGGCAACACGCACACATAACACATAGCAAGCACATGCAACCCACATTACACATTGGGAAGGGGGATAAAGCGTATAACAACCTTATGCGTGATTCATCACGTACTAAGAATAGTCCTAAGGGGATCATACTTCTTCCTCCTAGGTCAACGGGATACCAATTCAACTAGCATGCAATATAATAGACTCATAAACCTACGAACGGTACCCGAAATATCAAACTAGACATAGGCACGACAAACGGGGTCCGTTGGGACACCTCGGGGATCGGGGAAACATCAAACCGGGAAGCCGGGGTCCCGAGGGGGGACAAATTCCAGCGGGTAGCCGGTGGGTGGTGGGCCACCCGCCGGCCACCCGCCAGTTTCTACTGTTCCGGGCAACGGGTCGCCGGCGGGCAGCTGCCCGCCCGCCGGCCACCCGCTGCCAGGCGGTGGTTTACGGCTATGGGTAGGTGGCGGGTCCCCTACCCCCCCACCTACCCCCCACTGACTCTTTTCACACAATAACGTCCCGGGAACCTTTGTGGAACCCGAAACCATGCTTAGATACTTTACAACGCAATTACGACAACACATAGACAATTAACGGATCAAATACGAGAAACGAACGGCACATAACCTATCATGCTTTTCTAAACATAATCAACACCCAAACATGCGAATTCCCACCCGATAATCCAAGAATAAGATCATACGATACAACCTAGGGTTCTAATCACTTTTATATCAACAAGAATACGATTCATCTTCTAATTGCAAGATTCAGTAAGAGTAACACACAAACATCAAGGATGTCAATTAATCATCAAGAACATCATAATCATCAAGAACAACACATAATCATCAAAATCCCAATTAATCATCAAGAACATCATAATTATCAAGAATCTCTCAATATCAAGATTATCAAGATTCCTCATGGAATCATTATATCAATCATTAATAATAATCATCACCAATCATTAATACACAATAATATGGGGAAACCCTAAGGGGGAATCATAACTATGAAAATAGGTTTTGTTGAGACATGGGTTACCTCTTAGCCTTAATTAATTCCTTGGCTATGAAGGATCTTTCTTTAAGCTTTCTTGCTTTCTTGATTTCTTCTAAGGGAATTCTTGGAGCTCTCCTGGGGTGGTGGGGCGTCTAGGCGTGTCGGGTTCTAGGTGCCTCTTAAGTCCCCTATTTATATATTTAGGAGTCCTGGTTAGGAACTAATATTATAGGCTTGCTAATTCTATTCCTTTTGGGACTAAGGATTGGGTTTAGGGATAAGGGTCCATGTTAATTAAAGCGGATCCTAATCACAATCTGAATAGTAAAAGGTTTACTATCTTTATTCCTAATAGGCTTAAGCCTCTAATTTAGGCAAGGGTCCACGGTTCATGGTGGACCCTATTAATCAATTAAAGGGAAACTTAGCATAATTAATCATATTTAATTATTTTTAGCGGAATTAATTAAATAATTAATCCAGGATTAAAGGCCGTAACACGGGGTGTCACATGTAAAGTAACACATAAACAACATCCTTCCTCAGCCTTTAAAGCGAATTGTCGAAAAGGACTCGACATGGCAAGAAGAGGCGACAGACGCGTGGAATGTACCACACAACTAAAGCTCCCCAGCAATCAAGGTCGTGCCTTGGAACAAAGACCTCGATGGTTTTAAGACACCGTAAGAAGTACATGAGACACACAAAATCACCAAAACACCACGCGACGTCGACGGCAGTCAATCAAATGCATTCCAAGGATGGGAAATGCATCGCCAAGCACTTGGTCACCAAAGGATTGAACAAAGAGCGAGCGACAAGCCGAACTCCAAGAAAAACCAAGAAGGCTTATCATTAATCAAGCAAGGAAAAGACGAAGTTGGCTTATAACCAACTACCCGGTGAAGATGACGAGGTTGCTAATTGGAAACCGGATCCGACCTACTGGGCGGAAAGAACATACGAGAGTCTTGACTCGGCTAGAACTCGTGCTTAAGGATCAATAAACATTGTGCGATGGGTCATCCTATGTATTCAAGTCCCTTTTATTGTGCACAAAGGCATGGGACTTGTCGGGACATGAATCTGTGCATTCTTGGGATCTTTCCCGAAGGAATTCACCTTTCCTAGCCAACTTCCCGCGGGTCCCCAACGGGACCTTGATGGGACCCTAACGGGTCCTTGACGGGACCTTGACGGGTCCCTGACAGGAGCTTAGCAGGCGGACGACCGCCCACCTCGCGCCCACTTGTACAATGTACTAATTTCTTAACTCCTCGTTTTATTGATTCATGGCGCACTTGTGTGCCTCGATTGATGAACGTGAGACTTGGGTAAAGAACCATGGGTTGCCCAAATATGGTGTCCTCGGTAAAAGACCTTGACACGCGCGACACCATCGGAAAAGCACAACCAATTGCATTACACGTGGAGTTGAAGTTGGACTCTACGATGCAACCGACTAGGGATGGTTGGCGTGAAGGATTGTGCAAACCAAGGAGGCGAGTTGGGAACTCGTGCTAGGGACTCACAAAGGCCTTAAAAGGCAAAATGCTAAGGATGGACCGAGACCCCTTCAAACCATGGATATCGTTCAAGCAAATCAGAGGGCTCCTTACAAGTTGTATGAAATCAAGAACGACGTAGTCCGTGGTGCTAGGCAAAAAGTAAAAGAGCACATTGTGTCAAGGCCTCAAGGGTTATTAAGGACTCACAAGGAAATGAGATGACTCGTAAAGTCACCGAGTCATTCCACAACGAGATTAGGTAACCAACCGCGCTTCAAGAAGAAAAAGAGCATGCAAGGGCACCCCCCATCATTAAAAGTAACACAAAAGGGGCACGACAAGCCGAACCTCGAGGAAGACATAAAGTCTTACTAAGAATTTCATTCACTAAAGAGGAGATGAAATTCAATCCAAAGTTTATCGACTCCCAAGAGACTTTGGGGAAGAATTTGGGGAATACACCTTAATAGATTGGCTTGGTTGACCAAACTTGGTCAAGACCTTGGACGCATTAAAGAAGCAAGTGTTAAATCATCACGGGAGATTCCCTCAAGATAGGAGAGAAGGATGAAACTTTAGCCTGGGAAGCAAGGTCTAACAAGGATCTTACAGTCAAGCAGGTACCAACATCAAGGAAGAAGGATCGTCAGTTCGTCAATACGTCGTGATCAAAGCATCGAACCAAAATAGTCACTTAAGATCGAGAACCCTTAACCCATCCTAGCCGAATTACTTTCCCTCCCTCGGAAAATCGGCCCCTCCTTATTTCAAAACCCTTTCTACCCTCCAAACCACATCCTTGATTCCCTATTTTAACGATTCAATACAAGGTGGCAACCTCACACCCTAAGTTGCAACCTTGAAAACTTTGATCCTAATTTCTAAATTCACCTTGTCCTCGGGTTTGAAACACACTCTCTTAACCCTTTAAACCTAATCGTTCCCAAGAACCCCGCGCACATAGACATACAATTATACAGTTTCCCCGTAGAATACTTTCTCTATAGGACCACCGTACTACTTTCGACTCGTTACCCCCGTAATGATTTCCAAGCTTCAAGGACGAAGCTTCTCGTAAGGGGGGGAGAGTGTAACACCCCGTGTTACGGCCTTCAATCCTGGATTAATTATTTAATTAATCCCGTTAATAATAATTAAATATGATTTAATTTGGTTAGGTTTCCCTTTAATTAATTAATAAGGTCCACCATGAACCGTGGACCCTTGCCTAAATTAGAGTCTTAAGCCTATTAGGAATAAAGAAAGTAAACCTTTCTAATTAAGGAATCCTAGACCTAGTTATCTATTAGGAATAAAGGAAGTAGGCATTTTACTAGCCAGATTATGATTAGGATTCTCTTTAATTAATATGGTCCACTATGGACCATGGACCCTTATCCCTAAAACAAGTCCTTAGTCCTATAAGGAATGGAATTAGCAAGCCCATAGTATTTAGACCCCAATTATGACTCTTAGGAATATATATACATATAGGAACATAGGAGGCACCTAGAACCCCTACCACAATAATCTCTCACCACACAAGAAGTTCCAAGAATCCCATTAGGAGAAATCAAGAAAGAAGAATCCCATTAGACCCCAATTTTGGCTTCCCCGTTTGATGTTCCCCCGACCCCCGTGGTGTCCCAACAGACTCCGTCTATCGTGCCTATGTCTAGTTTGATATTTCGGGTACCGTTCGTAGGTTGTATGAGTCTTATATATTGCATGCTAGTTGAATTGGTATCCCGTTGACCTAGGTGAAAGAAGTATGAACCCCTTAGGATTATTCTTAGTATGTGAAGGATCACGCATAGGTTTTGTTATACGTTTTCTCCCCCTTCCCAATGTGTTAATGTGGGTTGCATGTGCTTGCTATGTGTTATGTGTGCATGATAACCCAATCCGGTTGCGATCGGATTGGTTATTCCTGAGCTGCGGTTCAGAAGCTGGCTGCGGTCAGATTTACACTCTTGGGCTGCGGTCCACCGTTTGGTTGCGATCAAACGTTTCTACATGAGCTGCGGTTCATTTTCCTGGCTGCGGTCAGATGACATACTCTTGGGCTGCGGTCCACTGTTTGGTTGCGATCAAACTATGATGAGCTGCGGTTCATCGGTCGGTTGCGATCGACCCCTCCGTGTTGCGATACGGGGCAGGGTGCTGCGGGGCCGTGTCAGAGCTATATGCGCTAACCCTCATGTATGGGCATGCGATTGGTTCTGTGGCGCCAACAAAGTGTGCTATGTGATGAGATATGGATGAGTTGTTGTTATGAGTACCTTGGGAATGTGACTATGGGATTTATACTGGGAATCGTATATGTTGGATCATGATTATTAATTGTGCTTATCTTACCTGCCTTGCCTGTTGTAAACTGTATGTGCTTGGTATAACTGCTATCTGTGCTTAGCCCTATCTGTTG
Organism: Ipomoea nil; assembly: GCF_001879475.1. NCBI lineage: Eukaryota > Viridiplantae > Streptophyta > Magnoliopsida > Solanales > Convolvulaceae > Ipomoea > Ipomoea nil. Next base: position 3,399,003 of record NW_017616843.1, read on the forward strand.
AGTCGATCCCCGCTTTAAAAGCTAGAGTCTCGTAGGATATCTCTTCATGCTTCAAATTGGTTTTCGTATATCTATATATATGTCTATATGTATTGTATTTCTACGCGTTGGAGTGGGTTACCAGCATCTCTCGCTGAACAGATATATTTGGCTTTCAGGCACAGAAGAATAAGTCACTGGAGCACGCTAGAACTTGGAGCATAGAAGTAGCTAGTTTCCCTTTTCGGCCTGCGTGCCATGTTTGCGCATTTACATTATTGAGACATTAGTTAGTTAGCCTGTGCACCCGAGTTCTCTAGCTCAGGTGTGGCATAGCACCCCGTACTCCTTGTATCGTATTTTGGATTTAATGAGATTCTATTCTTATTATATGAGTTTTAAAAGTCTTAAAATCTGGGGTGTTACAGTTGGTATCAGAGCCTAAGTTTGACCCTAGGATAAAACTCTTAAGACCGGACTTTAGGACATTAGGCTTGAACTCTAGGTATTTAGGAACATAGGACTCAGGAATCTTAGGACGCGCCGTGAGATTGTGAAACCTACACATAACCTCCCATCACTTTATCCCTCACTAATTTAAAGAACTCCCATTCGCTTACCACACCAAGGTAAGGGTACAACACATCAACGCATCATTATAATAAATATTGGCCCAGAGAACCAGCAGCACGGCGCCAACAAGAATGGATCCAAACCTTAGAGAAAATCCTCGGGTTAGTGGAATGCCCAGAAGAACGTCGCGTCGAGATAGCCTCATTCTACATCGGACACGAGGCCGATCTCTTACCAACAAGAACCAGGGTTCGACTGGGAAAGCCCCAAAACGCGACTACGAGAACGATTCTATCCAACACACATAAAAGCATCCATATACGAAGAGTTCCCCCCATTTGAAACAAGGGACAGCTACCGTCATGGAATACTATAAACGATTCCTCGAACTTGCACGCTTCGCGCCAGAACTAGTTCCCACCGAGATAACTAAAATGGAAAGATTCGTATCGGGCCTCAACTTCGAAGCCCGAAAAGCACTAGTGGTAAGCAGACCTCGGACCCTCAACGAGGCTTACTCCAGTTCAGAAAATCTCTATCGAATCCAACTACTCCAACGTGGGGTTCAGGAACAGATACGAAAGAGAAACACCGGAGGTGGAGCACCACCTGTAAAAGAACGAGAAACGACACCAACACAAGACCGAGTAACCTAGCCAGCCAAAGGTCACCCCTAGGGAACAACGAAGCTAACGCAAGGAGCTTCCCTTGCCCGAAATGCAACAAAAGCCATAAAGGTAAAGACTGCATGGGCAATCCCTGGCGCTGCTTCAACTGCGGAGAGGAAGGACACATGGCCTTCCAGTGCACTCAACCCCAAAGACCACGCACCACCACCACGGGTCAACACGGGGGCACCACTCGCCAAGAAACTACGGCACCCCCGGAAAGATATTTTTCATGAGCCGCACCCAAGCCAAACTCGGGAACGAAAGCAACCACGAAGAAGGGAACCAAACCCCAGAAGACGAGGACCACGCAAACCCCGCGGAAGAAAACCAAGATAAAGAAGTCTGCGATGGACCGCAAACTACGAAACCCAGAAGACCCTAATCATAAGCAAACCCCGAACCACTAACAAAGCCTACACCAGTGATGCAGACCTCTATCAAATCCAACCTCTACAACGGGAAATTCAGGAACAAACCCAAGGGAAGGAGTAACAGAAGTGGGGGAGCACCTGTAAAAGGGACTGGAAACGCCAATCAAATACAAGGATGTAAAGTAACACATAAACAACATCCTTCCTCAGCCTTTAATGCGAATTGTCGAAAAGGACTCGACATTGCAAGAAGAGGCGACAGACGCGTGGAATGTACCACACAACTAAAGCTCCCCAACAATCAAGGTCGTTGTTAGGAATAAAGTGTAATGGTTTTGATATGCCAAATTTGTATTTGTAGATCCCCCAATTTTATTTCATAGGTCTAGTAGAGTCTTAGACCATGATCGGGAAATTATTTAATTATCAAAAGAGAAAAACAGAGGAAAATGGATGAAAATAGAAGAAGAAGATATAAAGCCGAAAATAAAGAATTTGTCTAGACAAAATGACAAATTGAAGAAGAAGATGAATGATACAATATTCACGTCGCTACTACTCAAAGGAGATATCCCAGAAGAATTTTCGTGAAGAAAATTAATTTTGGAAGAATGACATGAAATTGACTTGGAGATCAAGCATCTATGGAAAGAAAGAAGTACATCAAATGTGATTGGAGATTTAATCAAAAGCTGGGAAGCAATTGCACTTGGGAGCCGATTTCATAGAAATTGAAATTGGGAGCTAGTTCAGAGAAATTGAAATTGGGAGCAAGTTTCAAATGGAATCAATTCAAGTTGGGAGCCAATGTAGAATTGAAATTGGGAGCCAATTCAAGTTGTAGTATGGGATGCAATTCAGATTGGGGACCAATTAAAAGAAGACATTGAGGAGCAATTGAATGGGGACCAATTAAAAGAAGACATTGAGGAGCAATTGAATTGAGATGAAATTCAAAGAGAAGTCCAATTTCGAAGTCAACATTGAGAAGTAATTGGAGCACCAGGAGATGTTGGGAGCCAATTACAAAGGAGAAATTCAATTTGGGTGTCAATTACAAGCCAATTGAAATTGGGTGTCAATTACAAAGGAGAAATTCAAATTGGGTGGAAGTTCAAAGCCAGTTTGAAGTCTGAGAACACCCAGACGTGAGAATGAAGAAGATGAAGCAGAACTTACAGTGAAAAATATTCTCACAAGGAAAATACTAGTCTAACTAGTATGGGATTAAAATAAAGATTATTTTTGAATCCCAAAGATACAAGGACCACTTCAGAGCTGATCAGAGAAGCCATTCTACACCAAAACTGAGACCCAGATATTTCCACTCAACGTAAAACCAGAGGACTATCAGATGAAGTTTGGGAGCTCATTTACATGGAGATGAAACTCCATCAACGGCTAGCTTATCTCTTTCTGACATTTTTGCAGAAGATAAGATAAGATCTCTGATAAAAGATACAAGATTTCAAAAATGAGAGCGTCTCTTTCCAACGGACAGATTCTCATTACCAGCTATAAAATGATGAAGATGTGAAGACTTGAAGATCAGGGAAAAAGGGGAACTTACGAACAAGAGAGCAGAAAATTCGAATCCATCAAAGGATCGAATAGAGCAATTAAGCTTAAGAGAGCTAAAATCTTCAAGTGTGAGAAAAAGAACTCAGAGAGCTTCAAAAGAGAAATATTCTGAGAGTTCTTAAACAGAGCAAAGCAGAGCAAAATATCAAGTGCTTTACTTGATATATTCAAAGAGAGAAAACACTCAGAGCTATCAAGAGAAATCTTTCCAGAGTGTTTATCTTCATCAAAGAGACCTGCGCATTATTGAAGATCATCTACAGAGTCTCAGAAGTTGGAAGCAAGACAACACTTGTTTTGGAGCAAAACAAGAGAAGGGAGGAAAGTAGCACGGAGCTGTGAAATCCTGGATTGTCACACGGAGCTGTGAGATCCGAAGCAGCAGTGTCGGAGGCACTGGGCGTGATTGGTGTGGGCTTGGTGATCAAAGCACCAGATCACGGATACGTTTCTACCGGAGTGTGGAAGACGGGGGGAAAGTAACGCGGAGTCGTGAAATCCTGGGATAGTAGCGCGGCGACGTGAAACCCGAAGCAGCAGTGTGGTGTCACTGGGCGTGATTAGTGCGGGCTTTGTGATCAAAGCACTAGATCACGGAAATTCATTGTATTTTGGAACCAAGGAGTGGTAGATATAGTGAATTGGCTCTTGGAGAAAAGAGCAAGTGGAGTAGGAGGATTACACCACCTCGCGAACCACTATAATTGTCTTGTGTTCTTTACTGCTTTCTTTACATACCGCTCTTTACATATTCGCTCTCACGAAGATATACTGCTCACACAATCTCACACACACTTTATGTTTATTTATTTCCGCTGTGCACCATACTCTAACAATCTAGTTAAGAGTTTTGGTTTATCTCTGTCTTAGCAATTGTTGTGCTGTGCGAAAAAGTTTGAAAGTCTATTCACCCCCCCCCCCCCCCCCTTCTAGACTTTCACCTAACCTCTTTTGGGACCAACAATTGGTATCAGAGCAGGTGTTTACCCGAGTCAAAATTGTCCCTAAAGTGGGTCAACTATTTTTGACTGCTAGACAGATCCATTCTACAAAGTGTGTGAATTGGATTAATCTTTCATATCTCTCGTGATGATGATGAAGAAAGATTTAGCTCAAAATCTATTATTCTCTCTTGATAAATTTGATGATTGGAAAGTTCGTATGCAGGTACACTTATCGGCTTTACACGATGAAATGTGGGAAGTTATTTCCACTGGCCCTATAGAAATATTAAAAGTCAATACGGCGTTTGTTATATCCCTGGATGCTCCACAGTACGTACAAAAGCCAAAACCGGAATGGACATCGGACGATAGAACGCGGAATAATCTTGACAATATTGCCAAGGATATTCTATTCAAAGCCGTTGATGATACAATATTTCCGAAGATCCGAAAGTGTGCCACTGCCAAAGAAATATGGGAAACTCTCATCAAGATTGGCGAAGGAGATGAACAAGAAAAAGACAATAAGCTCACAATCGCCACGAAGAAGTTCGAAGATTTCAAAATGCTCTCAAATGAAAGTGTTGCAGACATGGAAGCTCGAATGATCAAAGTTCTTGGAGAGATTAGTGATCTTGGCAAAAATATTAGCCAAAAAGAAATTAATCTCAAAATCCTACGAGGCTTACCATCTGCATGGGATATGAAGGTTACGGCTATGCGCGATCACCGAGATCTAAGAATGTTGTCAACAGACAAATTATTTAGTGATCTAAAAGCATATGAGTTCGAAATGAAGGCCAAAGATGATGATGTACATGAAGCTCGAAATTCTGCTCTAATGGCCGAACAACCGTCAACCTCCAGGTCAGTAGATAATAATGTTGATTTTATGACTGACGAACAATTTGCTCTTTTTGTCAAAAAGTTTAGAAGGTTTATGCAAAAAGGAGACAACAAAAATTCTGCTCGTGGAAAATTCATCTCTCGCATAACACAAGAAGAAAAAGTCGAAGAAAATAAGGATTTGTGCTACAATTGCCGCAAACCCGGACATTTTAAAATAAATTGTCCGTATCCGATCGTTAGCAAGTATCAAGGCAAAAATGTTGAATCTACGCCGAACAAATCCGAAAGCAAAAGGTTCAAGCGCGACAAAAGAAAAGCTCTCGTTGGCAACGAACCAAACGAAAATGATGATTCGGAGGATTCATCATCAAGCGATGAAAGCTCATATTCGGATGATGATACGGCGCTAATATGCAAGTCAACTGAGTTGAGTACAAGTGAAGATTGTCTTATGGCTCTTGAAGCAGAGGAAGAAGAGGATGTTTGGTACATCGATAGTGGTTGCTCACGCCACATGACTAGAAATAAATCATATCTAGTGAATTTCAAAGAAATCGATGGACCAAAAGTTATATTCGAAGGAAATCAAAATTATGGAATTACAAAAGGAGTTGGCACGATCAAGAAAAATGGTTTGAAGATTGAAGATGTTTCTTTCGTTGAAGGATTAAAATTTAATTTGTTGAGCACTAGTCAATTTTGTGATAAAGGCTATCTTGTAGAATTTTCTAAAGATAATTGCCTAATAAAAAATGAGCTCACAAATGAGATTATTTTATCTGGAAAACGGCGAAAGAATATGTATATTGTGGATTGGAGCACTAGCAAAGATTCAGTGTGCTTAATGGCCAGAAATTCAAATGAAGCTAATTGGGAATGGCACAGAAAGCTCAACCACTTAAACTTCAAGACCATCAATCAGCTTGCAAAGAAGAATCTAGTAGAAGGCTTGCCAGATATTATCTTCAAGAAGGACCAAGTGTGTGATGCATACCAACGCGGAAAGCAAATCAAATCATCATTCAAATCAAAGACACACGAGTCAACGTCAAGACCGCTAAGCTTACTACATATGGACTTATTTGGACCGGTTGATCCAATAAGTGTAAGTGGTAAGAAATATTCTCTCGTTGTTGTTGATGATTTTTCCAGGTACACTTGGACCGTGTTTCTCAAGAAGAAAAATGAAGTTGAGCAAGTTCTATCGAAGCTGTTGAAGCAACTACAAAATGAGAAAGAATTGCAAATATCAAAAATACGAACGGATCGCGGAACCGAGTTCGTGAATGGAGTTATACAAGCTTTTTGCAATTCACATGGAATTTCTCATCAATTATCTGCCGCAAGAACACCGCAACAAAACGGTGTTGCCGAAAGAAGAAACCGGACGCTCAAAGAAGCCGCACGAGTGATGATTAGTGCTGCCGGTCTCCCGAAACGCTATTGGGCGGAAGCTATCAACACTGCTTGTTACACACAAAATCGAAGCATGATCCATAAGCAGTACAAGAAGACGCCATACGAGCTATATAAAGGGAGAAAACCAAATATTGGTTATTTTCATATTTTTGGATGCAAATGTTTTATTCATATTAATGATAAATTGCATCTAAAAGCTTTTGATGAGCGTGCAGATGAAGGAATTTTTCTAGGATATTCAGCTATCAGCAAGGCATACAGAGTTCTGAATAAAAGATCAATGGTGGTTGAAGAATCCATACACGTGGGAATGGATGAGTTGGAAATTAATTCTCTAGAAAATCCCATCCCTCACCCAGAAGAAGTTGGAAATTCTTTAAATAATAATTTTGGGAGTGATGCCTCACGTGGGAATGGAAATGCAGTACAAGTTGGTGATCCAATTAATGATCAAATTGCATGTGATGTTGGTAATCAATTTCAAGACAATTTAATTGATGAAATTCGAACCAACACTGCAAATTCACAACAAATGGATCCACCCAGTACCATGCACCCATTTCAACCAGATTTAAGATGGCTCAAAAATCACCCTCCAGAATTAATTATTGGGAATATTCATGAAGGCGTGAAAACAAGATCATCTACCATGGAAGCATTGTTCACGTATTATCTATCTCAGATTGAACCAAAAGAAATTGACGAAGCTCTCAATGATCCGGATTGGATAAATGCTATGCAAGAGGAGCTCGATCAATTCAAAAGAAATGATGTTTGGGAACTTGTTCCAAGACCGGCGAACCACAATGTTGTAGGAACCAAATGGGTCTTCCGGAACAAAGCAAACGAAGAAGGCGTGATTGTTAGGAATAAAGCAAGGCTCGTAGCAAAAGGATACTCTCAAGAAGAAGGAATTGATTTTGATGAAACTTTTGCACCGGTGGCTCGACTTGAAGCAATCAGAATTTTCCAAGCCTACGCCGCACACAAAGATTTCACCGTTTATCAAATGGACGTGAAAAGCGCATTCTTGAATGGTCTACTCGAAGAAGAAGTTTATGTCGAACAACCCCCAGGTTTTGAGGTAAAAGGCGAAGGTGATAAAGTCTACAAACTTAAAAAGGCATTGTATGGGTTGAAACAAGCACCTCGAGCTTGGTATGATACTTTGTCAATGTTCTTGATAAGCTGTGGATTCACCAAAGGCCTTGTTGACAAAACTCTATTTAGAATTCAAGATGGTGATCATATTTTATTAGTGCAAATATATGTTGATGATATTATTTTTGGAAGCACTAACAATTCTTTGTGTGAGAAATTTTCGAAGCTTATGCAGAATAAATTCGAAATGAGCATGATGGGTGAATTGAATTACTTCTTGGGCTTACAAGTCAAACAACTGAAAGAAGGAGTATTCATCAATCAAGCAAAGTACACTCGCGACTTGATAAAGAAGTTTGGCCTTGATGGAAAATCATCGATCAAAATTCCAATGAGCACATCAATAAGGCTAGACAAAGATGAAGATGGAAAAGATGTCAATCAAACAAAATATAGAGGAATGATTGGTTCACTTCTATATCTTACTGCAAGCAGGCCGGACATTTTTTATGCTGTGGGAGTGTGTGCAAGATTCCAAGCAAATCCAAAAGAAAGCCACCTCACCGCAACAAAGAAGATCATACGATATCTGAAAGGCACAATCAATGTTGGATTGTGGTATCCAAAAGGTACAGATTTTACTCTAATGGGTTTTTCAGATGCGGATTTTGCAGGTTGCAAAATAGACAGAAAAAGCACTTCCGGGACATGCCAGTTCTTGGGGGGAAGGCTTGTTTCTTGGTTCAGCAAAAAGCAAAATTCCATTGCAACTAGTACCGCCGAGGCCGAATATATTGCTGCAGGAAGTTGTTGTGCGCAAATTTTGTGGATGAAGCAACAATTGAAGGATTACGGAGTTAATTGTGATGACGTTAGTATTTATTGTGATAATACTAGTGCAATCGCTATCACTCACAATCCGGTGCTTCACTCAAGAACCAAACACATCGACATTCGACATCATTTTATAAGGGATCACGTTGAAAAGAAAAATCTGAAGATTGAATATATCCCTACGGAAAACCAAGTTGCTGATATTCTCACGAAGCCTTTATGCGAAACGAGATTTTCTACCTTAAGGCACGAGTTGGGAATGATCGAAATGAGCTAAGTATCACTGAACTTAATCTCTCTATTTAAATTGATACTTGTGCTCAAAATTAATTGTTTACGTGGATAAATTGTTTTATGTGTTTCTATGCATGTTTTTATTCGAAATATTTATGTGATAAAATTGCAATATGTGATAGGAATTTATTTGTGCGTTTGCATGTGTTATTTAACGTGAGATCATATGCCATGCAAATTAATTTGATAAAATGTGCAATTCGTGATTTATTTGATAATTTGTATAAAATTGCATGTTTTAATGTGTTAATCAGTTTTTGAGTATGTGTTCATGTTTCTGTAAATTAACTAACTTGTTTGCATGAACAATTTGCTCCAAAAATGATTTAACATGTTTATTTGTTAATATATATGTGCTATGTGCAAAATGTGATTTAATATGTTATTTGTATGTGTGTTTCGTATATATGCAGTATATGTGATATAAATTGCTATAAAATGTTTTAGAAATCTAGAAATTAGTATTTTTGTTAGTTTCTAAATTTTTTTTTTGAATCTGATTAATATGTTTTATATAAAGTTGGTTCTAATTTTAATTTAGGAATATGTGTGTTAATTATGTTAATTTCCAAATTATATGTATTTTAATTAGGAATGCCGTGTATATGTGTTTAATATTTTGGTATGTGTGATTAATTATTTGTGGAGTAATTTTTGCTACTAACGAGATGTTTGAGTGATATTATGTTTGTGGTACACGATTTTGAGAAGGAAATCAGGAGACAAAGGAGGAAAATTAGAGTTTAATTGGGCATCAAACCTCCACCCATAAACTCCTACCCTTTCTAAACTTCCACCCAACCTAAACCTCCCCCCATAATCCTCTCCTAAATCAAATCTTTCCAAACAAGATTTACCCTCTCTTTCTCAAATCGACACCCTCATCTCGCCTGTCAGAAATCTACTCTCTTCATCGATCCCCACAAACAAATCTCAAGAAGATCAGAGCCCAAATCCTTCCTAAGTGTCTCTTCAAATCTCCACCCTCTACACCTTACATGCATTGGGTATTTCTAAAGAGGTGTGAGCATTAAATGCTCTTGTCTGCTCATGATGACATTTTCTCTTTCCTCGTAACACTCTCTATCAGATGACTCATCTACCCTAAACTCACCCAATCGACACACCTCAACCAAAGGGTACAATTGAGAAGTCTCATCTCTTTCTCTTAAATTCGAAAAATCCCTTCGAGTCATCTTCCTCATATAAACCCCTCACTTTTATCTCAAAAACTCTTTCAAGACCTTCAGAATATCAGAAAACTCTCTCTCAAATCATCTCTCCTCGATCAATCGATCTGATCATCATGGCCCAATCTGGAAGAAAGCAAATTGATCCTATTTTTGCCCTCTCGCAACAAGTGACGAATGGGATGGTTCTCAATCCTGAGTTTTTCAGACTAGGTTCTACCAACAAGGACACGGCCGAGAAAATTCTTCAAGCTTTAAAAGACTGTGGACTGTTTGATTTCTTCACCTACAACTACTTTGGAACCTTTGAAGAAGATGTAGCCGAATTTTATCTACATGCAGTCGTTGAAAAGGACTCGATAAAATCTAGAGTTGGAGGATCAGAAGTTTCGATCACTGAAGATGACATACACAAGTGCTTCAACTTTCCTGAATCTCAGATAATGCCAGAATCTCACAGCTATGTTGTTCAAAATTTTTGGAATGAGAATCTCTGACGCATCCGCTCATAAGAATGTATTGAAGTTTGAATATGAGATGTTGGTGGACATGATTTACAAGATTCTTGAACACAAACTGGGAAGTACTGAAGATTTGACCGCGTCAACAGTGTGCCTGATGGACGGAATCATGAAAGGAATAAAATTCAAATGGGCAAAATTTATCTACAGGAAAATGGTTATTTTTGTTCATGCTGCCAAACCAATGAAGAAACCTGCTGTAGTGGACCGATTCTATCAAAATGTTGGATATGGTCTCATCATTGGAGAACTGCTAAGGAAGAAGACAATTCCAATGAGAAAACACAAAAATATTGGAATTTACAAGCTCTCTTCAGAAAATTCAGTCCTAACTTTGGAAAAAGGTCAAGCCAGAGAAGAGGACAAGAAGGTGGGAGTTCTACAAGTTCAAAAACACCTCAGAGTTCCAGACCGAGAAATAGCAAAGCAATCTCAACCTCAAGGAATCAAATGGGATCAAGTAATAGATTAGGAAGAGATCAAGAAGCCATCAGTACGGCTATGGCAGTTGTTCCAATCAAATATGTCGAACCAAACATGTTGGCCGAAGGAGTTGATGATACTACAAGAATGGAATTTGCAGGAGTTGATGTGCAAATTTCGAATGATCTACAAAGAAGACTCTCAAGTCAATCTGCAGCCGAAGGAAGTGCAGGACCTTTAGTTTTTGACTCAGCGCTCATTCAAGATGATCCGGAGCTATTGAAAGAATTGCTAATGGTACAAACTTGGAGAGAATGGAAACTTGAAAGATACCATTCTTTCATGTCAAAAATCACCCCAGATTTGATACGGAGTGAAGATTTTTCCTTGGAATGGTGTGGAACGAACGTGATGCTAGATGCAGTCAACATGGATTTAAATCAAGTGTATCACATGAAGCTACACGAGAAGGCAGCCAGACAAAAAGGAAAAGCACCAATAAAAGGAGGCAGTACGGCTCAAGACCGTTTAGCCGAACAAGAGAGACAGAATGAAATTTCACTTCAGTTAGCTCTGCAAAGGTCAGTTTATGACACACATCATTACCCAGGTAACACATCTCTTGTGGATAATGAAGTTTTTGATGAAAGAACTGAAGGGACGGCACTCATTGATGTACCAATCATAAGCACTGAAAATCATATGGACATACCTGTGAAAGTCCATGATGCTTCTTTATTGATATCTGATTTGACCCCCACATCAATTAATGTGAATCTGGAGTGCAATGAACAACTTGTGGGGGCCAATGAAAAACAAGTGTCAGAAGAAAGAAGAAGAGATGTACCAGTGGAAGTTGCAGTAGAAGTTGCTACTGAGAATAGACTGCAAATCACAGAGGATTTATCCAGTGTATTGTCGGTACACCATACCGAGTCTACCATGCCTACCATGGACCCTGTTCTAGAAAATGAAGATTTATTTACAGACAACTACATGAGAACAGAGGTCTTAGAAGAAGAAATTGGTGATCTCAATCAAGAAGCCGAATCACCTGAAGAAGAAGGGATGCAACTTATTGACACAGTTATTCTCACAGATCCGAATAAAAGTCCATTCGGATCCCCTCAAAACTTTGTGCAGATGAATGAACAAGAAGATAACATATTCTCATCCTTATTTGCCAAGGTGGCCGAATCCAGTGATGTTTGTCAAACTATTGGAGAAAAATTGGTTAAACAAAACCAAATGCTAGAACAACAACACACGGATACCCGAGTCAATCTGAAAGAATTAATGGAGCATCAAAATTCTTTGAAGACTCAGATTGACAAAGCAGAAAGAATCTTGAAAGGAGAAGTGACGAAAGGCTTACTTGAAGTCATTCAGCTCATGAAGAAGGAACGTGAAGCAGCTGAAAAGATTCACAACGAACGTCACTTGCGACAAATCAAGGCGATTCAAGATCAAGAAAGCCGAATCAACAAACTTGAAGCTGAACTCGCAGTTACAACAAACAAGCTTGACAACGTGCAAACCGTTTCCATTGAAACACACAACAGTGTTGAAACTGTGAAGGCAAATCAAGACCGAGATTTTAAAACCCTTGCATTTTTGGTTGATAACGCCAAAAGGGGGGAAGAAATTCTCAGTCACTTGGCTTTGCAACAACAAGAATTTATTCTTGGAAGTCAACAACAGCCAGTAATGTCTACTCAAGGTAGAGGCCGAAGCCGCCGACAATCATCACAAGGACCATCTCAGATTGGTTTTGCTCAGTTCGCGAATCCTAGTCTTGGTACGAGTACATCAAAGGTTGCTGAACAGCGTGGCTGGTTCGAATGCTCTAAGGGTACCGCCACTCAGACAACAATATGGACTAAGGAAAATCTACCAAGCATGATCAAGAAATGGCCTGCAGCCGATCAAGCCCAATGGATCTCGAAAAAGAATAAAGAAGAAGAAGGTAAAAGGAAAAGAACCGAGATGTGGTATGAACTAAGAGATTTCACCGGAAATATGGGCATGAATCTTGGAGAAGAAAGAAGCTTCGAAGAATGTGTCTTATGGTGGGAAAACGGAGTTCTTCCGGGCAACAACATCAAAGAAGCTTTTGGACATTACATGGCCGGACAGCTTACAAAGAAATTTCAGAATGCAAAGTTCAAAGATGATTTCTTCAAGCTCAGAGAACATGTCAAAGAAATTTTGAAGAAAGACTTTGGTGTGAAGAAACCCAGAAGGTAATCTGAAAATTCTCTTAAGCTGATATTCTCTATTTTCAAACCTCTGTTGCGTTTTTCTCTATAAATTCGAAATATATCAATAATAATTTCCCATAGTCTATTTTGAGTCTTTAATTTTATTTGTTTAATGTAATTAGACTTTCGTGAATTAAAAGACAAGAAATATGTCAAACGCACGACAAAATTAAAAATTGATGATGATCAAAATAAAAAATAATTCAAGATGCGTTTAGGAGCTTGTCTAAAAATTTTAATTCACAAGTTTCTTTTGATTGTGTCTAGAAAACCATTTGTTAAACTCATCTTGGCTTTGTCAAATAAAATTGAGCAAAAAGATTATTTTTCAAAGACTTAAAGCCAATGACTGAGTATAGGTTTTGACATTATCAAAAGGGGGGAAATTGTTAGGAATAAAGTGTAATGGTTTTGATATGCCAAATTTGTATTTGTAGATCCCCCAATTTTATTTCATAGGTCTAGTAGAGTCTTAGACCATGATCGGGGAATTATTTAATTATCAAAAGAGAAAAACAGAGGAAAATGGATGAAAATAGAAGAAGAAGATATAAAGCCGAAAATCAAGAATTTGTCTGGAGAAAATGACAAATTGAAGAAGAAGATGAATGATACAATATTCACGTCGCTACTACTCAAAGGAGATATCCCAGAAGAATTTTCGTGAAGAAAATTAATTTTGGAAGAATGACATGAAATTGACTTGGAGATCAAGCATCTATGGAAAGAAAGAAGTACATCAAATGTGATTGGAGATTTAATCAAAAGCTATACGGACGAAGTGGATGATGCTTGATATATAATTTGAAATGGTTCAAGTTCAAAACTCACCATCAACAATTTTACAAGGTAAAATTGAGAAGTCAAATTAAATTAATCTGATGGAGATGGGCGCCAATTACAAGTGGAAATTGGGTGGCAATTGAGATGCAATTGCACTTGGAAATTGGGAGCCGATTTCATAGAAATTGAAATTGGGAGCTAGTTCAGAGAAATTGAAATTGGGAGCAAGTTTCAAATGGAATCAATTCAAGTTGGGAGCCAATGTAGAATTGAAATTGGGAGCCAATTCAGATTGGGGACCAATTAAAAGAAGACATTGAGGAGCAATTGAATTGAGATGAAATTCAAAGAGAAGTCCAATTTCGAAGTCAACATTGAGAAGTAATTGGAGCACCCGGAGATGTTGGGAGCCAATTACAAAGGAGAAATTCAATTTGGGTGTCAATTACAAGCCAATTGAAATTGGGTGTCAATTACAATGGAGAAATTCAAATTGGGTGGAAGTTCAAAGCCAGTTTGAAGTCTGAGAACACCTAGACGTGAGAATGAAGAAGATGAAGCAGAACTTACAGTGAAAAATATTCTCACAAGGAAAATACTAGTCTAACTAGTATGGGATTAAAATAAAGATTATTTTTGAATCCCAAAGATACAAGGACCACTTCAGAGCTGATCAGAGAAGCCATTCTACACCAAAACTGAGACCCAGATATTTCCACTCAACGTAAAACCAGAGGACTATCAGATGAAGTTTGGGAGCTCATTTACATGGAGATGAAACTCCATCAACGGCTAGCTTATCTCTTTCTGACATTTTTGCAGAAGATAAGATAAGATCTCTGACAAAAGATACAAGATTTCAAAAATGAGAGCGTCTCTTTCCAACGGACAGATTCTCATTACCAGCTATAAAATGATGAAGATGTGAAGACTTGAAGATCAGGGAAAAAGGGGAACTTACGAACAAGAGAGCAGAAAATTCGAATCCATCAAAGGATCGAATAGAGCAATTAAGCTTAAAAGAGCTAAAATCTTCAAGTGTGAGAAAAAGAACTCAGAGAGCTTCAAAAGAGAAATATTCTGAGAGTTCTTAAACAGAGCAAAGCAGAGCAAAATATCAAGTGCTTTACTTGATATATTCAAAGAGAGAAAACACTCAGAGCTATCAAGAGAAATCTTTCCAGAGTGTTTATCTTCATCAAAGAGACATGCGCATCATTGAAGATCATCTACAGAGTCTCAGAAGTTGGAAGCAAGACAACACTTGTTTTGGAGCAAAACAAGAGAAGGGAGGAAAGTAGCACGGAGCTGTGAAATCCTGGATTGTCACACGGAGCTGTGAGATCCGAAGCAGCAGTGTCGGAGGCACTGGGCGTGATTGGTGTGGGCTTGGTGATCAAAGCACCAGATCACGGATACGTTTCTACCGGAGTGTGGAAGACGGGGGGAAAGTAACGCGGAGTCGTGAAATCCTGGGATAGTAGCGCGGCGACGTGAAACCCGAAGCAGCAGTGTGGTGTCACTGGGCGTGATTAGTGCGGGCTTTGTGATCAAAGCACTAGATCACGGAAATTCATTGTATCTTGGAACCAAGGAGTGGTAGATATAGTGAATTGGCTCTTGGAGAAAAGAGCAAGTGGAGTAGGAGGATTACACCACCTCGCGAACCACTATAATTGTCTTGTGTTCTTTACTGCTTTCTTTACATACCGCTCTTTACATATTCGCTCTCACGAAGATATACTGCTCACACAATCTCACACACACTTTATGTTTATTTATTTCCGCTGTGCACCATACTCTAACAATCTAGTTAAGAGTTTTGGTTTATCTCTGTCTTAGCAATTGTTGTGCTGTGCGAAAAAGTTTGAAAGTCTATTCACCCCCCCCCCCCCCCCCCTCTAGACTTTCTCCTAACCTCTTTTGGGACCAACAGTCGTACCTTGGAACAAAGACCTCGATGGTTTTAAGACACCGTAAGAAGTACATGAGACACACAAAATCACCAAAACACCACGCGACGTCGAGGGCAGTCAATCAAATGCATTCCAAGGAAGGGAAATGCATCACCAAGCACTTGGTCACCAAAGGATTGAACAAAGAGCGAGCGACAAGCCGAACTCCAAGAAAAACCAAGAAGGCTTATCATTAATCAAGCAAGGAAAAGACGAAGTTGGCTTATAACCAACTACCCGGTGAAGATGACGAGGTTGCTAATTGGAAACCGGATCCGGCCTACTGGGCGGAAAGAACATACGAGAGTCTTGACTCGGCTAGAACTCGTGCTTAAGGATCAATAAACATTGTGCGATGGGTCATCCTATGTATTCAAGTCCCTTTTATTGTGCACAAAGGCATGGGACTTGTCGGGACATGAATCTGTGCATTCTTGGGATCTTTCCCGAAGGAATTCACCTTTCCTAGCCAACTTCCCGCGGGTCCCCAACGGGACCTTGATGGGACCCTAACGGGTCCTTGGCGGGACCTTGACGGGTCCCTAACAGGAGCTTGGCAGGCGGACGACCGCCCACCTCGCGCCCACTGGTACAATGTACTAATTTCTTAACTCCTCGTTTTATTTATTCGTGGCGCACTTGTGTGCCTCGATTGATGAACGTGAGACTTGGGTAAAGAACCATGGGTTGCCCAAACATGGTGTCCTCGGTAAAAGACCTTGACACGGGCGACACCATCGGAAAAGCACAACCAATTGCATTACACGTGGAGTTGAAGTTGGACTCTACGATGCAACCGACTAGGGATGGTTGGCGTGAAGGATTGTGCAAACCAAGGAGGCGAGTTGGGAACTCGTGCTAGGGACTCACAAAGGCCTTTAAAGGCAAAATGCTAAGGATGGACCGAGACCCCTTCAAACCATGGATATCGTTCAAGCAAATCAGAGGGCTCCTTACAAGTTGTATAAAATCAAGAACGACGTAGTCCGTGGTGCTAGGCAAAAAGTAAAAGAGCACATTGTGTCAAGGCCTCAAGGGTTATTAAGGACTCACAAGGAAATGATATGACTCGTAAACTCACCGAGTCATTCCACAACGAGATTAGGTAACCAACCGCGCTTCAAGAAGAAAAAGAGCATGCAAGGGCACCCCCCATCATTATAGGTAACACAAAAGGGGCACGACAAGCCGAACCTCGAGGAAGACATAAAGTCTTACTAAGAATTTCATTCACTAAAGAGGAGATGAAATTCAATCCAAAGTTTATCGACTCCCAAGAGACTTTGGGGAAGAATTTGGGGAATACACCCTAAGAGATTGGCTTGGTTGACCAAACTTGGTCAAGACCTTGGACGCATTAAAGAAGCAAGTGTTAAATCATCACGGGAGATTCCCTCAAGATAGGAGAGAAGGATGAAACTTTAGCCTGGGAAGCAGGGTCTAACAAGGATCTTACAGTCAAGCAGGTACCAACATCAAGGAAGAAGGATCGTCAGTTCGTCAATACGTCGTGATCAAAGCATCGAACCAAAATAGTCACTTAAGATCGAGAACCCTTAACCCATCCTAGCCGAATTCCTTTCCCTCCCTCGGAAAATCGGCCCCTCCTTATTTCAAAACCCTTTCTACCCTCCAAACCACATCCTTGATTCCCTATTTTAACGATTCAATACAAGGTGGCAACCTCACACCCTAAGTTGCAACCTTGAAAACTTTGATCCTAATTCCTAAATTCACCTTGTCCTCGGGTTTGAAACACACTCTCTTAACCCTTTAAACCTAATCATTCCCAAGAACCCCGCGCACATAGACATACAATTATACAGTTTCCCCGTAGAATACTTTCTCTATAGGACCACCGTACTACTTTTGACTTGTTACCCCCGCAATGATTTCCAAGCTTCGGGGACGAAGCTTCTCGTAAGGGGGGGAGAGTGTAACACCCCGTGTTACGGCCTTCAATCCTGGATTAATTATTTAATTAATCCCGTTAATAATAATTAAATATGATTTAATTTGGTTTGGTTTCCCTTTAATTAATTAATAAGGTCCACCATGAACCGTGGACCCTTGCCTAAATTAGAGTCTTAAGCCTATTAGGAATAAAGAAAGTAAACCTTTCTAATTAAGGAATCCTAGACCTAGTTATCTATTAGGAATAAAGGAAGTAGGCCTTTTACTAGCCAGATTATAATTAGGATTCTCTTTAATTAATATGGTCCACTATGGATCATGGACCCTTATCCCTAAAACAAGTCCTTAGTCCTATAAGGAATGGAACTAGCAAGCCCATAGTATTTAGACCCCAATTATGACTCTTAGGAATATATATACATATAGGAACAAAGGAGGCACCTAGAACCCCCACCACAATAATCTCTCACCACACAAGAAGTTCCAAGAATCCCCTTAGGAGAAATCAAGAAAGAAGAAAGCTTAAAGAAAGACCCTTCATAGCCAAGGAATTAATTAAGGCTAAGAGGTAACCCATGTCTCAACAAAACCTATTTTCATAGCTATGATTCCCCTCTTAGGATTTCCCCATATTATTGTGTATTGATGATTGTGATATTATTATTGATGATTGATGGGATGATTCCATGGGTGATCTTGATGATGAGAGATTCTTGGTAATTATGGTGTTCTTGATAATTATATGACGTACTTGATGATTATATGATGTTCTTGGTAATTGTAAGATGTTCTTGATGTTTATGTGATATTCTTACCGAATCTTGATATTAGAAGATGAATTGTGCCCTTGTTGATTTAAAAGTGATTAGAACCCTAGGTTGTATCGTATGATATCATTCTTGGTATATGGGGTGGGAATTCGCATGATTGGGTGTTGATTATGTTTTAGAAAAGCATGATAGGTTATGTGCCGTATGTTTCTTGATTTTGATCCGTTAATTGTCTACGTGTGTTGTCAATTGCGTTTGAAAGTGTCTAAGCATGGTTTCGGGTTCCACAAAGGTTCCCGGGGCGTTTTTGTGATGAAAGAGTCAGTGGGGGGTAGGTGGGGGTAGGGGACCCGCCACCTACCCGCGGCCTTCTTGGGCAACACCGGCAGCGGGCAGCCGGCGGGCGGGCAGCTGCCCGCCGGGCACCCGCTGCCCGGAATAGCTGCCGCCGGCGGGCAGCCGGCGGGTGAACCCTCACCCACCGGCTAACCGCTGGTTTGCACCCAAATTGGGATTTTGGCTTCCCCGTTTGATGTTCCCCCGACCCCCGTGGTGTCCCAACGGACTTCGTCTATCGTGCCTATGTCTAGTTTGATATTTCGGGTATCGTTCGTAGGTTGTATGAGTCTTATATATTGCATGCTAGTTGAATTGGTATCCCGTTGACCTAGGTGAAAGAAGTATGAACCCCTTAGGGTTATTCTTAGTATGTGAAGGATCACGCATAGGTTTTGTTATACGTTTTCTCCCCCTTCCCAATGTGTTAATGTGGGTTGCATGTGCTTGCTATGTGTTATGTGTGCATGATACCCCAATATGGTTGCGATCGGATTGGTTATTCCTGAGCTGCGGTTCAAAAGCTGGCTGCGGTCAGATTTACACTCTTGGGCTGCGGTCCACCGTTTGGTTGTGATCAAACGTTTCTACATGAGCTGCGGTTCATTTTCCTGGCTGCGGTCAGATGACATACTCTTGGGCTGCGGTCCACTGTTTGGTTGCGATCAAACTATGATGAGCTGCGGTTCATCGGTCGGTTGCGGTCGACCCCTCCGTGTTGCGATACGGGGCAGGGTGCTGCGGGGCCGTGTCAGAGCTATATGCGCTGACCCTCATGTATGGGCATGCGATTGGTCCTGTGGCACCAACAAAGTGTGCTATGTGATGAGATATGGATGAGTTGTTGTTATGAGTACCTTGGGAATGTGACTATGGGATTTATACTGGGAATCGTATATGTTGGATCATGATTATTAATTGTGCTTATCTTACCTGCCTTGCCTGTTGTAAACTGTATGTGCTTGGTATAACTACTGTCTGTGCTTAGCCCTATCTGTTGAGTCGATCCCCGCTTTAAAAGCTAGAGTCTCGTAGGATATCTCTTCATGCTTCAAATTGGTTTTCGTATATCTATATATATGTCTATACGTATTGTATTTCAACGCGTTGGAGTGGGTTACCAGCATCTCTCGCTGAACAGATATATTTGGCTTTCAGGCACAGAAGAATAAGTCACTGGAGCACGCTAAAACTTGGAGCATAGAAGTAGCTAGTTTCCCTTTTCGGCCTGCGTGCCATGTTTGCGCATTTACATTATTGAGACATTAGTTAGTTAGCCTGTGCACCCGAGTTCTCTAGCTCAGGTGTGGCATAGCACCCCGTACTCCTTGTATCGTATTTTGGATTTAATGAGATTCTATTCTTATTATATAAGTTTTAAAAGTCTTAAAATCTGGGGTGTTACAATAAGAGTTGATGAGCTTCTTCAAGTATCTTTGCACCTTAATAGTGGTTCACAAAAGCTTAAAGAGAGCTGAGAGCGTTTTTAAGAGCTTTTGTTTGTAGATAGATCGAGTGATAGAAAACCAGCCCCTTCTTAGTTGGTGAAGGTGGGTTTATATAAGTGATGAAAAATTCATCCGTTGGAGGGAGATGAACTTTCAAACCTATTGTCCAGTGGGTAAAGGACCGGGGAGCTTTCCGCATTAAATGCTCCATTAATGAGGTTGTACCTTGTAGCCGTTGATGGCATGGAGAGCCTTAGGGTTTTGTCCTTTAGCTTCAGGAGATAGTACATCTTCATTTAATGCTCCTTGGTAATCGCGTCCCACAAGTTGAAGTCCTTTTGTTCCTAGGATGTTGTCAAATCAGACAGAAGGAACATTCTTCTCGTTGTTGAAGAGGAAGAATGCTTGGTGATATCGTCTTTAATAAGTCTGTCCTTTCGAGGTAGATGACAACTCCTGGTGAATTCTCGTTGCTGTACTTCATGCCTTGTGTCTTCTTTCATCTTGGAGACCCTAACAACTAAGCATAACTCATTTTCGTGTGTTTGTCTAGCTTAACACGAATTACATAAGAGTTATGGCAACTCTCGTCTAGGACGAACGCAGCGATTGAAAAAGCTAATGGTTAGGGGTCTACTTTCTACGTTACATTAGTATCATCAAAATCCTAATACAAGGTTCGTAACAGTTTGTGTTTTGAAACTAGAATTCAGTTAGCAGTAGCCTAGATGCAGATAGAGATCAAAGAGAGAGAGAGAGTTATGCAGAGAGAGAGAGAGAGTCACCAAAGTCAGGAGAGAAATTCACTGGAAGAAGAGGAGAAGGACAGAAATTGAATGGAAGGAGTCATGAAATTTAAAGGAAACATCCTTGAAATTTGCTTGCACTGTTAGCTGCCTATCATGTTATTTTTTTCTTTTTTAAAAAAAAAAAAATATTTATTCCATGTATAAAAATAAAGGACACAAAAAAAATCACGTTTGATCTTAAAACTTATTCTTCTCCAATCTCAAATATGATATGTAATTACATTTGATTATTGTAGAAGTTTTTTATTTATAAATTTATAATAATAAGATCGATCAATTTAAACATGATAGTTAGTGTTAGTATGTGTGGTCGTAGTTATTATCAAAATAATTTAGCTTGTAGCTCTGATGGGGAAGTGTTTCTTTTTAGTTTCCTTTGTTCAAAATAATAAAATAAAGACTTTTCATTTAAAAAAAAAAAACTATATTAAGAATGCAATGAAATAATTTATTTACAATACAAATTAACATGATTTTTATGGAAAACCTTCTCATGGAGAGCTGTTAGTGGTATTCTACCCATCTTGCCCCATATAGTGTACCATTTTTCCACGAGGATACCATGTGATGGATTTAATTCACCCGGGGTAGCCCGAATTATTAAACCCGGATAAGAATACGTACGAAATAAATAATATAACGCGGAGATATCGTAAGGCCGCAGGGACCGTAAGTCGCAGGGACCGTATATTGTATTAATTGTCACTAATAAGCTATTACAAGACTTGATTAGGACAATAATGCTAGAAGATAGTAATTCAGGAATAAGTGTGTTGTGTCCCTGTTTAGGAAAAGAGGGAGGCTTTTTATATCAGCTCAAACCCCCCAACCGAACCCTAGGACCGGGGTTAGTTGGATCGGCCCGCTTTGACCGCGTCCCCTCCGGGACCGGGTCCAAGGCAGGCCGACTCGGCATAACCGAGCCCATCCGTGGCCACGGCCCAATTGACTGGGCCGAGGCTTCTCGGGTCCGTCTCTCCGGGTCGGTTCGATCTGGGTCCAATACATCCATCACGAGTCCCCCACTCTCTTCGTTGTGATAAGTCGACAACGATAGAGAGTAGACACCTTGCGAGCCGACTCCTGTGCGATTGTCCCGAGTCGAAAATAGGCCGACCTCGTCCGGATAAAATCTCTGTTGCGGATAGAATTTTCCTTCCGAAAAATCCTCTTCAGATATGGTAGAATCCCACACAAAATGCAACTCATTCCCTATAAAATCTTGAGAATCCCCCTTATCATTCCCATCAAATCAACTTCCCATCCCCATCACCTTTTCCTTTTCCCAATGCACCTTTATAAATTTTGAACTTTTTGTCAACCCTTCCTCTTCCCCCTCTTTTCCACCATCCATCCCCTATAAAACCCCCCTTTTCTCCCCTTAATTCGGCCATAGATCTCCCAACACCACCCAACAATCTCTCAAGCTCCTCCTAGGGTCACAAGCTCTTCTCCGGGTCTCCAAGTTCCGTCTCGAGTTCGGTTAGTTACTTCTTCTTCTCCTTTTCTTTCCTAGCTTCGAGCTACATTCTTTGCGATTTTTTTTTTGTCTCTGCCGAGAGCTCAGCCCGAGAGCTCTTAGCGAGCCATTCGACTCCCTTGTCTCCTTTGCATGTCTATTAGCTTTGATTTTTGTATTCTAGACTCCATAGACGAGAGTGAAATTGATATGGGCAACCCCAACTCTCCGAATGGCTCGATCCCACTTGAGGACGAGCTTCCCCTTCTTCCCGAGGAGTCCGAGGACCTCGGGGACGACTCAGACGCTACGGGCCCGCACGAGGCCGAGATAACGGCCGAGGTCGGGTATACCGACCTCGACTCGCACATCCCGGCCACCACCTTGGCCCGCCTCTCTTCTTACCAACACGAGAAGGCCATTCAACTAGTGGGTCCGGGTGTCGAGGTGTTGGCTCCTAAGCCAGATGATAATGTGACCGTCCTGCCTCGAGCCGGCTTCTTTGGGGTGCACGTTGCTTCTCTTTCATACGGGTTGCGTTTCCCGCTCCACCCCTTTGTCGTGTCCCTCCTCAACTACTACGAGATTGCCCCGGGACAACTAGTCCTGAACTCGCATTGTGTACTCTTGGCTTTCCTCCTTAGATGTAGAGAGGTGCGGGTCATGCCTTACCTCGACCTCTTCAATTATCTTTTCCAAGCCACCAACTCCACGGGTCGTTCTAGTAGGGGTTGGGTGTCCTTTTCAGCTCGTGCCCGTATGAAAACCTTCCAAGATCTCAACTCCTCTAACCATAAATGGAAACCCAAGTTTGTGTATGTCTCCGTGGGCCCCGACTTCCCTTTCATATCACCTTGGAGTCCCTGGTTCCGGAAGCATGTTACCCCTAGGAAAAGAGCCGCTTTCCTGGAGGACGTCCGTATTTTTCGACGGGGTGGCCCGATCATCTACATCACCCCGATGGTGACCGAGGAGAGCCTGGCGGGTTTGGGCTTTGCCCGGGGTGCCCCGCTTCCTCCCCTCTTGCCGGGTCCCCCCGAGGACGAGCCCAATCCCATTGCCGTGGATTTACCCTCCGGAGGTGAGAACTCGGATGATATGGTCTTCGAGTTCCTGCCACGGGATCGGGACGAGTCCCCCAGCTCGGCGGGGCCGACTTCTACACCCGAGGTCCTGCTTGAGCCCGAGCTTGAACTTACCATGGCTACT
This sequence comes from Ipomoea nil, assembly GCF_001879475.1. NCBI lineage: Eukaryota > Viridiplantae > Streptophyta > Magnoliopsida > Solanales > Convolvulaceae > Ipomoea > Ipomoea nil. The sequence continues at coordinate 3,422,697 of NW_017616843.1, forward strand.
CCGAGAGATTGGTGCTCCTCCCTCTAGGTTATTTTCCGTGCCCTTGTGTCGTCCCCTTGTGTTTTGATTATGTACTTTGATTGGTGATCTGCAGGAGACGTTCCCTTGATGGCTGATCAAGTCGCAAGGTATCGCGAGAGGAAGCGCAGTAGAGAGGCCGAGGGGCCATATCAATTTCGCATGGGGCCCCGAAGACATGCCGGGCCTCAGCCGCGAGGTTATCAAGAAGACCAAGGGGTTTGAGTGGTCTCCGGAGTGCCAAAAGGCTTTCGAGGATCTCAAGACATATCTAATGTCGCTCCCCCCACTAGCCAAACCCGTTAAGGGCGAGGTCTTATACTTGTACCTCGGCATCTCTGTAACACCCCAGATTTTCAAGACATTTAAAACTTATAAAATAAAGGTGAAATCCCATTAAATCCCAAAACATAATACAAGAGTATGGGGTGCTATGCCACACCTGAGCTAGAGAACTCAGGTGCACAGGCTAACTAACTAATATCCTCAATAATGTAAAGGCATAAGCATGGCATGCAGGCCGAAAAGGGAAACTATCTACTTCTACGTTCCAGGTTCTAGCGCGCTCCAGTGACTTATTCTTCTGTGCCTGAAAGCCAAATATATCTGTTCAGCGAGAGATGCTGGTAACCCACTCCAACGCGTTGAAATACAATACATATAGAGATATATATAGATATACGAAAACCATTTTGAGCATGAAGATATATCCTACGAACTCTAGCTTTTAAAACCGGGAATGACTCGACAGATAAGGCCAGACACGAGCAACATTTATAACAAACATATGCAGTTCACAACAGATAAGGCAGATAAGGCAAAGCATAAACAATAGTCACAACCCAACATAAACAATCCCCAACATAAATCCCATAGTCACATCCCCCAAGACACTCATGATCACCACTCATCCATATCACAACACATAGCACACTTTGTTGGCGCCACAGGACCAATCGCATGCCCATACATGAGGGTCAGCGCATATAGCTCTGACACGGCCCCGCAGCACCCTGCCCCGTATCGCAACACGGAGGGGTCGATCGCAACCGACCGATGAACCGCAGCTCATCATAGTGTTTGATCGCAACCAAACAGTGGACCGCAGCCCAAGAGAATGTCATCTGACCGCAGCCAGGAAAGAGGACGAACCGCAGCTCGTATAGAAACGTTTGATCGCAACCAAACGGTGGACCGCAGCCCAAGAATATCAATCTGACCGCAGCCAGCTTCTGAACCGCAGCTCAAGATAACCAATCCGATCGCAACCGAATTGGGGTAACACACACACATATCACATAGCAAGCACATGCAACCCACATTACATATTGGGAAGGGGGAGAAAGCGTATAACAAAACCTATGCGTGATCCTTCACATACTAAGAATAGTCCTAAGGGGTTCATACTCCTTCCACCTAGGTCAACGGGATACCAATTCAACTAGCATGCAATATAGTAGACTCGTAAACCTACGAACGGTACCCGAAATATCAAACTAGACATAGGCACGATAAACGGAGTCCGTTGGGACACCACGGGGAACGGGGGAACATCAAACGGGGAAGCCGGGATCCCGGGTGGGATGAATTTCCAGCGGGTAGCCGGTGGGTGGGGGGCCACCCGCCGGCTGCCCGCCGGAGTGTACTGTTCCGGGCAGTGGGTCGCCGGCGGGCAGCTGCCCGCCCGCCGGCTACCCGCTGCCGGGCGGTGTTTCTCGGCCGTGGGTAGGTGGCGGGTCCCCTACCCCCCACTGACTCTTTTCACACAATAACGTCCCGGGAACCTTTGTGGAACCCGAAACCATACTTAGACACTTTACAACGCAACTAATAATTAACACGTAGACAATTAACGGATCAAATACGAGAAACGTACGGCACATAACCTATCATGCTTTTCTAAACATAAACAACACCCAAACATGCGATTTCCCCACCCGATAAACCAAGAATAATATCATACGATACAACCTAGGGTTCTAATCACTTTTATATCAACAAGAATATGATTCGTCTTCTAATTGCAAGATTCGGTAAGAATAGCACATAAACATCAAGAGCATCACACAATCATTAAGAACAACACCTAATCATCAAGAATTCCGTATAATCATCAAGAACACCATAATTATCAAGAATCTCCCCATATCAGGATTATCAAGATCCCTCATGGGATCATCACATCAAACATTAATAATCATCATCATATCTCGCCAATCACAATAATATGGGGGAAACCCTAAGGGGGAATCATAGCTACGAAAATAGGTTTTGTTGAGACATGGGTTACCTCTTAGCCTTAATTAATTCCTTGGCTATGAAGGGTCTTTCTTTAAGCTTTCTTGCTTTCTTGATTTCTTCTAAGGGAATTCTTGGAGCTCTTTTGGGATGGTGAGTCGTTTATTGTGGTGGGGGGTTCTAGGTGCCTCTTAAGTCCCTTATTTATATATTTAGGAGTCCTAATTAGGAACTAATATTATAGGCTTGCTAATTCTATTCCTTTTGGAACTAAGGATTGGGTTCCATGGTCCATAGTGGACCATATTAATTAATTAAAGAGAATCCTAATCATAATCTGAATAGTAAAAGACCTACTTCCTTTATTCCTAATGGATAACTAGGTCTAGGATTCCTAATCAGAATCTGAATAGTAAAAGGTTTACTTTCTTTATTCCTAATAGGCTTAAGGCTCTAATTTAGGCAAGGGCCCACGGTTCATGGTGGGCCTTATTAATTAATTAAGGGGAAACCTAACCGAATTAAATCATATTTAATTATTATTAACGGGATTAATTAAATAATTAATCCGGGATTGAAGGCCGTAACACGGGGTGTTACACTCTCCCAAGCCGCGGTCAGCTCTGTGTTGGGTCCGGGACGATGACGGGGTCCAACGGCCCGTGTACTACACGAGCCGAGCTCTACAGGGAGCGGAGATCAGGTACACGCCCGTCGAGAAAGCCATATTTGCGGTAGACATCACCACAAAGAAGCTCGGCCACTATTTGCAAGCCCACCCCATTCACGTCCTTACCAACCAGCCCCTAGAGGCGGTGTTGAGGGCCTCGGGGTCGACCAGCAGGTTGGTCAAGTGGGCTATACGGCTTAGCCAGTACGACATACAATTTCGGACCCGCCCAGCCATCAAGGGGCAGGCACTAGCCGACTTCATAGTCGAGTGCACTACCCGGGAAGCCACTGAGCAGGCCCGAGATGAAGACGAGGAGTGGTGGACTCTGTCCACAGACGGAGCTTCGGGACCAAAAGGCTGCGGGGGTGGGGTCGTCCTCATCACACCCGAGGGGTTCAGAGCCTACTACGCCCTCCGTTTTGCCTTCAAGCTGTCCAACAACGAAGCCGAGTACGAGGCGCTCCTCGGAGGGCTCCGACTGGCACTAAACATGAGGGTCGAGAAGCTCAAGATCCGATGTGACTCTAGGCTGGTAGTGAGCCAAGTCACAGGAGAGTTCGAGGCAAGTGACGAGAGGATGAGGAGGTACCGGGATGTGGTGCTCCAGCTCCTGGGCCAGCTAATAAACTATGAAGTCCTACAGGTACCCCGAGTCCAAAACACGGGTGCCGACATGTTGTCCAAGCTCAGCCAGGGGGGCCTGGAGCACATCTCAAAAATTGCCCGAGTTGAAGACTTCGAGAGGTCGAGTCTGGAATTCTACCCAGTCCTACCCATACAGAGCCGACCCCCCTGTTGGTTGGACCACCTCAAGGAGTACAAACAGACAGGTACGCTACCTCCTGATGAGGTTGATGCCAAGCTAATGAAGTGGCATGCCCCCACATATGTCATCATGGGGGACACACTCTATAAGAGGTCGTACAACGGCGCCTTACTCCGTTGTTTGTACCCGGACGAAGCCAGGTCGGTCATGGAAGAAATCCACGAAGGGACCTGCTCCGCCCACCAGGGCGCCTTCACTATGGCCCGTCGAGCCATCTTGCAGGGGTACTTTTGGCCGAGAATGGCCAAAGAGTGTGCCGACTACGCAAGGAGTTGCGAGACATGCCAGCACTTTCAGGTCGGTCCCGGCCGACCCGCCACAAACTACACCCCGATCAGCTCGGCATCCCCTTCTCCAGGTGGGGGGTGGACATAGTAGGGGCCCTGCCTATGGGGTCGGGCAAAAGAAAGTACCTCATAGTGGCTGTCGACTACTTTACCAAATGGGTAGAGGCGAAGCCGCTGGCAAGCATCACAAGTGCCCGGTGCAAACAGTTTGTCTACCAAGACATTTTATGCCGATTTGGGGTCCCGATGCAACTCATCACTGACAACGGGCGCCAATTCAAAGGGCAAGAGTTCGAGGGATTCTGCGCCGAGTGGCGCATCAACCATACCCGAGTGGCCGTTTGTTATCCACAAGCCAATGGGCAAGTGGAGAACGCCAACCGCACCATAGTAAACGGTTTGAAGAAGAAACTTGAATCCGCAAGGGGAGCATGGGTGGAGGAACTCGATGCCATCCTATGGGCCTACCGCACCACCCCCAGAAGGGTCACCGGGGAGACACCGTTTTCTTTAGCTTACGGTTTTGAAGCCCGAGCCCCCGCGGAGGCGGTCATACCTTCCCGGCGAGAAGAAGAATATGACCCCGACACCAACGAAGAACACCATAGCGCCGACCTCCACATGGTAGATGATAGAAGAGAGGCAGCTTCTAGCCGAGCTGAAAACTACCAGCGGCAAACCAAGTCCTACCACGACAAACGAGTGCAACCCCGTTATTTCCAAGTAGGGGACTATGTACTCTGAAGGAGAGAAGCAAGCCAACCCCAAGCCGGAGGGAAGTTCGCGGCGAACTGGGAAGGCCCCTACATTGTGGCAGCGGTGGTTCGTCCCGGCAGCTACAAAATCGAGAACCCCAAAGGGAAGGTGATACCTAGAGTTTGGAACTCGGAGCATTTATGAGATATTACCAGTGATCCACCGCAAAACTGGCTCGACCATACGGAGTTAGCGCCATCTTCATTAATGTTTTGCAAATAATGTCATAGGAGGCGGCAGGCCCCCTCAGATCGCTATGAACAGAATAAAGTTATGTAATAAGAAACATCTTTTTCTTGTTCACCCATCACGAAGGAAGGCGGTTTTTGTACCCGACTTCCCCAAACATACCCTAAGGGGGCACGAGGTCTGACCTCGCGTACCAACCCCGACGGAGGAGCCCCAAGGTCTAGTCCAACAAGGACTCGATTATCGCGGCTAACATACCCTAAGGGGGCACGAGGTCCGACCTCGCATACCAACCCCGATGGAGGAGCCCCCCGGCCTAGTTTTCAAAGAACTCGGTCCGAACGGCTATCAAAAAAAAAAAAAAATCTGGCTCACCCACGGCCGAGAGTCCACTCGGCCAAGGCCATGGACCAGTGACTCGGCCACGGCCGAGGCCCAGCAGCTCGGCCACGGCCGAGTCCTGGCAACTCGGCCACTACGAGGGTCTCGGCTGTGGCCGAGTCCCGCAACGGCCCCGAGCCCCGGGTCTAGGTCCCGGCCTACCAAGGTGTTCTCTCTTTGTTTTTTTTTTACCCTTGTAGAAGCATAAAGGCAAACAAGGAGTGTTCTAACAAATTTCAAAACACGAAGGAGTCCATACAAGATAGAAAATGCAATATCAAATCAAAGAAATACGAAGTTCATACGGACAATAAGTTCAAACAAAATGAGCAAGCTCCGCATGAAGCCAAAACAAGCATAAGTTTTTGGCTCTAAGTGCCACAAAAAAAGAAATCAGTCTTGGCTCTAAGGGCCACAAAAAGAAAGCAACTCCGAACTAGCCATTCAAGTCGGGAGCGTCACGGGCAGCCTCGGGAGCAGCCATCCCCTCAACATAGGTGTTAAAGCTGGCATGGATTCTCTCCGTGGAAGGAGAAACGGAACCTGCAAGAGGGGCCTGACTCACGAGTAAGGCATCCAACCTTCCCAATGCATCCGCGCAGCTGGAAGCCACGCCCCCATCAACAGCAAGGGTAGAAATACCCGCCCCAGCAGAAGAACCCAAACCACCACCAACAACGAGGGTAGAAGTACCCGCCACAGCAGAAGAACCAGCTGCAGAGCCCTCGGGCAAAGGAAGATAACCTGGCAAGCCCCTCGCCACAGGATCAAAAGTGGGGTCTTGCCGCTTTAGGATGGCATATATATCCTGCTGCATCGTGTACTCGCCCACATCATAAGCAGCCATCCCCTCCTCCTCGAGACGATTATTCCCTTCCTCCGAGGCAAGCCACTCGTCTATGAACTCCTGTCGTCGGCCCCGAGCATATGACATAGCATCTAAAGTGAACTGGTGGGACCGCTGGTAAGCTGGCACCACGTGGCCCATCTCCTCTCTCAATCTGGTCACATCAACTCGGCGCTCTTCCTTCTCCTGGTCCAACAACTGGGTGAGCTCAGTAACCCGTCCCTCAAGAACTCCATTGCACGCCCAGAGTGCCTCGTGGCTCCCGCAAAGGGAAGTACAGTGGAGAACAGCCTGTCAACACCAAAAAAAAAAGAGAAAATACAAGTCAGAGATAACATGAGAGTCGGGAGATCTCTTTGAAGCAAAACCAAAACACGCTCACCTCTATCAAATGGTTATACATGGCCCCCTCATCAGCGACAGCCGGTCCTCGAGAAGACACCAAGTCCTGGAGCAAAGTGCGGAGGCGCGAAAGATCGTTGGGTCCCGACTGGCGCAGAGGAACCGGGGGTGCCCGCGGTGGGGCGGGGGGAGGAGGCGGTGGGATCACCGGCCTAATAGGACGAGGTGGGATCGCCGGCCCAGTAGAAAGAGGACGCATCGCGGCCTCACTCCCCTCGGCCTCTCTACTGCGCTTCCTCTCGCGATACCTCGCGACCCGATCAGCCATCAAGGGAACGTCTCCTGCAGATCACCAATCAAAGTACATAATCAAAACACAAGGGGACGACACAAGGGCACGGAAAATAACCTAGAGGGAGGAGCACCAACCTCTCAGAGTAGCCATGGTAAGCTCAAGCTCGGGCTCAAGCAGGACCTCGGGTGTAGAAGTCGGCCCCGCCGAGCTGGGGGACTCGTCCCGATCCCGTTGCAGGAACTCGAAGACCATATCATCCGAGTTCTCATCTCCGGAGGGTGAATCCACGGCAATGGGATCGGGCTCGTCCTCGGGGGGACCCGGCAAGGGGGGAGGAAGCGGGGCACCCCGGGCAAAGCCCAAACCCGCCTGGCTCTCCTCGGTCACCATCGGGGTGATGTAGATGATCGGGCCACCCCGTCGGAAAATACGGACGTCCTCTAGCAAAGCGGCTCTTTTCCTAGGGGTAACATGCTTCCGGAACCGGGGACTCCAAGGTGATATGAAAGGGAAGTCGGGGCCCACGGAGACATACACAAACTTGGGTTTCCATTTATGGTTAGAGGAGTTGAGATCTTGGAAGGTTTTCATACTGGCACGAGCCGAAAAGAACACCCAACCCCTACTAGAACGACCCGTGGAGTTGGTGGCTTGGAAAAGATAATTGAAGAGGTCGAGGTAAGGCATGACCCGCACCTCTCTACATCTAAGGAGGAAAGCCAAGAGTACACAATGCGAGTTCAGGACTAGTTGTCCCGGGGCAATCTCGTAGTAGTTGAGGAGGGACACGACAAAGGGGTGGAGCGGGAAACGCAACCCATATGAAAGAGAAGCAACATGCACCCCAAAGAAGCCGGCTCGAGGCAGGACGGTCACATTATCATTCGGCTTAGGACCTAACACCTCGACACCCAGACCCACTAGTTGAATGGCCTTTTCGTGTTGGTAAGAAGAGAGGCGGGCCAAGGTGGTGGCCGGGATGTGCGAGTCGAGGTCGGTATACCCGACCTCGGCCGTTATCTCGGCCTTGTGCGGGCCCGTAGCGGCCGAGTCGTCCCCGTGGTCCTCGGACTCCTCGGGAAGAAGGGGAAGCTCGTCCGCAAGTGGGATCGAGCCATTCGGAGAGTTCGGATCGCCCATATCAATTTCACTCTCGTCTATGGAGTCTAGAACACAAAAATCAAAGCTAATAGACATGCAAAGGAGACAAGGGAGTCGAATGGCTCGCCAAGAGCTCTCGGGCCGAGACAAAAAAAAAATAAAAAAAATTCGCAAAGAATGTAACTCGAAGCTAGGAAAGAAAAGGAGAAGAAGAAACAACTAACCGAACTCAGGACGGAACTTGGAGACCCGGAGAAGAGCTTGTGACCCTAGGAGGAGCTTGAGAGATTGTTGGGTGGTGTTGGGAGAGCTATGGCCGAATTAAGGGGAGAAAAGGGGGGTTTTATAGGGGATGGATGGTGGAAAAGAGGGGGAAGAGGAAGGGTTGACCAAAAGTTCAAAATTTAAAAAGGTGCATTGGGAAAAGGAAAAGGTGATGGGGATAAGAAGTAGATTTGATGGGAATGATAAGGGGGATTCTCAAGATTTTATAGGGAAGGAGTTGCATTTTGTGTGGGATTCTACCATATCTGAAGAGTATTTCTCGGAAGGAAAATTCTATCCGCAACAGAGATTTTATCCGGACGAGGTCGACCTATTTTCAACTCGGGACAATCACGCAGGAGTCGGCTCGCAAGGTGTCTACTCTCTATCGTTGTCGACTTATCACAACGAAGAGAGTGGGGGACTCGTGATGGATATATTGGACCCGGATCGAACCGACCCGGAGAGACGGACCCGAGAAGCCTCGGCCCAGTCAATTGGGTCGTGGCCGAGTCGGCCCAAGGCATCTCGGCCTTGGGCCGAGTCCGGCCACGGATGGGCTCGGTACACCCGAGCCCATCACCATGGACTCGGCCACTGCCGAGCCGGCCCATGGTGGACTCGGCTAGGCCGAGCTCGGCACGTGCCCAGCTCGGCCATGCCGAGTCGGCCCACCTTGGACCCGGTCCCGGAGGGGACGCGGTCAAAGTGGGCCGATCCAACTAACCCCAGTCCTAGGGGTGCGGTTGGGGGGTTTGAGCTGATATAAAAAGCCTCCCTCTTGTCCTAAACAGGGACACAACACACTTATTCCTGAATTACTATCTTCTAGCATTATTGTCCTAATCAAGTCTTGTAATAGCTTATTAGTGACAATTAATACAATATACGGTCCCTGCGGCCTTACGATATCTCCGCGTTATATTATTTATTTCGTACGTATTCTTATCCGGGTTTAATAATTTGGGCTACCCCGGGTGAATTAAATCCATCACCATGCATACTTTTCTTGAATGCACTTATGCTATACATGTTTGGAATGAATCTCATCTCCCTATTTCTTGTGTGACTGGTGATTGTTTTGCTCAGTGGTTGCAAAATGCTATGACTGTTTTAACTGAGGATGTTCTTATTAAAGTTATTGCAGTCCTATATCAAATTGGGGAGCAAGGAACACTGCGGTATGGGAGGCTTACCTCTATGCATCATGCCACACTTGGACTGTAGCCAACAAGGCTGTGGCAGCTTGGCATGCGGCTAGGACTCGGTCTACCAGAGCATCACGGTAGCAGCATTCAGTGCAGTTCCTTCCGGGTTGGCGGTGTTTTGTCAACGCAGGCCGCAACCTAGATATAAGGGCAACTACGTTTGGAGGGGTTTTAATAGCGGAAGATGGCAGTTTCATTGCGACAGTAAATGGGAAGCTCCCATACACTGAAAATATTATTACGGCTGAGGCACTCGCTTGTAAGGAAATTCTATCATGGCTTAAAGCACGTGACGTTACGGAAATCACGGTTTATACAGATTGCGCGGTCCTCCAAGGTTATATCAACAGACCGAATTCCCCACCGAGATCGTATGCGGGGGTGGTTATTCGGGACTGCAAGTCTATTATGGATTCTTTTTCTTCTTGCGTATTAGTTTCGATCCCTCAAGTTTTAAATATTTTAGCTCATTCTTTGGCCACTAAGGCATTTACTCAAGATAGTTCGCTGTATTGGGATACTATCCCGCCAGACTTTCTTTTGATGCTTTTGCAATAATATTGATTCGTGTTTTTGCTTTCAAAAAAAAATTTACAACTCTTTGTTAATTAGGATTTATATTTGAAAATGACATTCATGCATCAAATAAATAATGACAATAATCAACCCGCATGGGCAGCTCAACTGGTCATCGAGGTGAAAAGTTGGAAGAATGACCAGGGATTGAGTCTCACCAGTGGCAGTGTGGGAGCAACCTCTCAAAGTGGGGAGACTAGGCTCCTTGTGTGCAGTAAGCAAAGGTCTAGCCTCTATGGTTCATGTTCAGTTGAGTTCTCATGATTTACATTCTCCCAAATGCTCTGTCGTGTCAGAGTATGAGGCCCTTAAAGTTGGAGTTCAATCTTGTGGAAGAATAATGACAATAATCAAATCAATATTTTGAAAGGAGATATAAGAAATCGTAACATCAAATTAAATTAAACATTTAAAAATAGTCTACATAGAAATATCTTGGAAGGAGTGCACGCATGCAAATAATTGAAGCTAGTGAACCAACTTTTCAAAAATTATTATATATACCGTGTCTACTCAAATTGAATAAGAATCCACACATTTGCTGAAATATATTATTCTTTCTTTTAAATTTTAACTCTAAATTGTTAGGACTCTAGTATTAGTAGTCTAGTAGAACTCTTTATACTTGTCTTCTATATTAGTATTGTACAGACTATTATTCGTTTCTGTTAATCAATACAATCCTCATCTGGTATCATATCTAGGTTTCTTTCCATGGCAGCTTTGGGTGGGAATGATGATGGATCTGTTCGTGATTCTTCAGAACGGACCGTCTCCGAGGTTGCCTCCACCCCCATTTATCCGTCTCCGAGCTTGTCCAGTGCTCATCACTTTGTGTCGATCAAGCTCACCGCACACAATTATCTGTTCTGGCGTACCCAGATGCTCCCGTTTCTCGAAGGTCAGGGGGTGTTGGGCTTTGTTGACGGCACGGTGGAGTGTCCACCGACAGCCTCGTCGGCTTCGTCGACGGCAGACAGCGACAGCACTGCCTCGGCAGTAGCGTCGCCGGTGGTGCAGTGGCGTCGACAGGACAAGGTTGTCCTGTCTCTCTTGATCTCGTCCTTGTCTGACGAGATGTTACCGTTGGCGGTGGGCCGACCGACGTCGCGTAAGTTGTGGTTGGCGATTGAGCAAGAGCTCGGCTCGGCAACGCGGTCTCGCGCGGTTCGTTTGCTCAGTGAGCTGCAGCGTTTGTCGCAGGGGGCTTCGTCCGTTTCGGATTATTTGAACCGGGCGCGGATTTTGGTGGAAGACTTGGCCCTTGCTGGGCGTCCGGTTCCTCTTGATGAGCAGAATATTTATGTCTTCCGTGGACTGCGGTCGGATCTTCGCCCGCTTGTTGCTCCGTTGACTCGTGGTGACCCGGTAACTCTCTCGGATCTTTCCGATTATTTAATTTCTCAAGAATATATCTGCGCAATTGATGGTCCGGTTGGTGCGCCGGCTGCCTTGACCGTTCACCGTGGTGGCCGGGGCGGTCGTGGCGGAGGCCGGTTCTCCTGAGGTGGCTCGGGCAGTGGGGGTTCCGGCGGCAGTGGTTCGGGCACCGGCGGTTCGGGCAGTTGCGGCCGTGGTCGCGGTGGCCGGGGCCGTGGCCGTGGTCGCTCGGATGTGCGTTGTCAGATTTGTGACAAGATTGGGCACTCGGCGGCGAATTGTTGGCGCCGTTATTCTGAGTCGTCTGGTCCTCAGGCTAATGTGGCTTTTTCTGGTGGTGAGGGTGGTTCGGTTAACTCTCACCAATGGTTTCCTGATACGGGGGCCACTAATCATGCCACTCCCGATTCCTCTCAGTTGATGTCCTCGGGAGGTTATGACGGTTCGGACACTCTTCGTGTCGGCAATGGTGAAGGTATGCCTATCTTTAGTGTTGGGTCTACTTCGATAGCCTCGTCTTCTAGAGTGTTTCGATTAGATGATGTTTTGCATGTCCCTGGTTTGTCTTCCTCTTTAATTTCTGTTCAACGCTTTGCTAAAGATAATCGTGTCTTTTTTGAGTTTCATCCTGACTGTTTTCTTGTGAAGGATCTCTTGAGCAGGGAGGTGGTTTTTAAGGGGGGAACTTCTGGTGGCTTATACTCCTGGCCCGCGTCTTCTGCTCGTTCTGTTGCTTATGTTGCTGCGTGTGCTTCGTCTTCTACGTGGCACAAGCGGCTTGGTCACCCTCATACTCGGGTTCTTCGTCAGATTTTGCAGTCTTCTGGTGTTAGTAGTTTTAATTCTAGTGATTTATCTCGTTTGTGTTCTTCATGTCAGTTAGGGAAGTCATCCCGTTTTCCTTTGCCCCGTGTTGAAACTAAAACTACCCGTGTACTAGAATTGGTTTATACTGATATTTGGGGCCCTGCGCCTGTGCACTCTGTGAATGGTTTTCGTTACTTTGTTTTGTTTGTGGATGACTTTACCCGTTTTATTTGGTTTTATCCGATGCGCTTAAAAACTGATATATATTCCATATTTGAACGGTTTCGGTCACTCGTTGAGCGCTCGTTCTCACAGAAAATACTTTATATTCAGTCTGATTTAGGGGGAGAGTATAAGAAACTTCACTCTACCTTTGAGTCTCTTGGCATTCGTCACAGGCAGTCCTGTGCATACACACATGAACAGAATGGGCGGGTAGAACGCCGTAATCGGCATATAGTTGAGACTGGCTTGGCCCTGATGGCTCAGGCGTCTGTTCCATCTCGTTTCTGGGACTATGCGTTTGAGACTGCTGTATACTTGATTAATAAAATGCCTACCAGTGTCTTAAATAATGAGTCTCCTCACTCTCGTTTGCACCGGTCTCCTCCGTCCTATTCCTTTTTGCGTGTCTTTGGGTGTTTGTGTTTTCCTTTATTACGTCCCTATAACCGTAATAAATTGGAATATCGTTCTTCTCCTTGTGTGTTTTTAGGGTATCCTGACTCTTTTCGTGGCTATCGTTGTATGAATCCTGTCACTAATAAGGTCTTTATCTGTCGCCATGTGCGATTCGATGAGTCCGTTTTTCCTTTTGCTGGATCTGTTGCTTCGCAGGTGGTGTCTCGGCCTCCAGTGGTGCCGTGGGGTGTTGCCCCCATCGTGCCTGTCTCCTCTTCAGTTATGGAGCCTGTCGATGATACACCGGTTCTGGATATGCCCGCGGGTCCGGCTGACTCTGTCTCCACTGAACGGACCGTTTCGGCTGTCCCTAAAGCTTCTCGGGGTCGACCTCGTGGTAGTAAGAACAAGGTGGCAGGTCCGCCCTCTCATGTTATGGCAACAAGGAGTCGGGGCCCGCAGGAGCATGTGGCTCTCGTTTCTGCCACTACAACACCCGAGCCGACATGTTACTCTCAGGCTGTGGCGCATCCGGAATGGCGTGAGGCCATGGATGCTGAGTTTAATGCTCTCCTACACAACCAGACTTGGACTCTGGTCCCGTACACTCCAGGTATGAATGTTGTGGGTTGCAAGTGGGTGTTTCGGGTGAAACGGAATGCTGATGGGTCTATTGAGCGACATAAGGCTCGTCTGGTGGCCAAAGGTTTCAATCAGGTCGCTGGTAAGGATTTCTTTGAGACTTTCAGTCCGGTGGTCAAGCCAACCACGGTTCGCCTTCTTCTGTCACTTGCTCACTCCCGTGGTTGGTCCATTCGTCAGCTGGATGTCCACAACGCTTTTCTGAACGGTAACCTGGCAGAGACAATGTATATGCGTCAGCCGCCTGGTTATGAGGACAAGTCTGTTCCTGATTATGTTTGCCATCTACAGCGTTCATTATATGGACTGAAGCAGGCCCCTCGTGCCTGGTTTACCCGATTGCATGACTTCCTGATCTCTGTTGGCTTCGTTCCGTCCAAGACGGACGTTTCGTTGTTTATATATTCTGTCAGTGGTGTGCAGCTTTACTTTCTTGTGTATGTGGATGACATTTTGGTCATGGGATCGGACTCGAGCCATGTTGATGGGCTTGTGGCTCAGCTTGCGCGTACATTCAAGATTCGGGACATGGGACCCCCGTCTTTCTTTCTTGGCATTGAGACGATGTCACTATCTGATGGTATTCTTCTGTCTCAACGGCGTTATATACAGGATATTCTTAGACGTGCAGGCATGGTTGACTGTAAACCGGTTTCTACACCTATTTCGGTGGCTCGGTCTGATGTTGATGATTCTACTCCGTTTGCTGATCCTACTCACTACCGTAGCATTGCAGGTGCACTTCAGTACCTGACGGTGACTAGGCCGGATTTGTCTTATGCAGTTAACAGGCTTTGTCAACGCATGCAGTCGCCCACCACTGCGGACTGGGCGGTTATGAAGCGTGTTCTGCGGTATGTGAAAGGCACTCTTGGTATGGGTCTCTGTATTCGCAAGTCGGAGTCTCTTGCATTGCATGCGTTCTCGGATTCGGATTGGGCAGGTAATCCGGATGACCGAAAGTCTACGAGTGGGTTTGCCGTCTTCTTGGGGTCCAATTTAATTGCCTGGTCTTGTCGGAAGCAGCGGACAGTGGCGCGGTCCTCTACTGAGGCCGAATATAAGGCACTGGCTGATGTGGCGGCGGAGGTCACGTGGTTGGTTTCTTTGCTGCGCGAAATTGGCTTTCCTCCAGACGCTGCGCCGGGGCTGTGGTGTGATAATCTGGGAGCAACATACCTCTGTGCTAATCCGGTTTTTCATGCACGAACTAAGCATGTTGAAATCGATTATCACTTTGTTCGAGACAAGGTTGCCAAGAAGGAGTTGCAGGTTCATTTTATTTCCACGAAGGACCAGCTAGCTGATATTTTCACCAAGCCACTTGCATCTGCTCGGTTTTCATTGCTTCGGGACAAGCTCAATATTTCGAATGCTCCACCTTGAGCTTGAGGGGGAGTGTTAGGACTCTAGTATTAGTAGTCTAGTAGAACTCTTTATACTTGTCTTCTATATTAGTATTGTACAGACTATTATTCGGTTATGTTAATCAATACAATCCTCATCTAAATATCCATTAAGTAACAATAAAATTCTTCATATTCTTTAATTATATTACTATTCATTAATCAATTCGACCACTACTACTTAAACAAGAAATTCATTTAATAATCACATACAAAAAAAGAAGCTATTCAAAAACTGCATGCCAACTTAAAAAGTAATTATTATATGATAAATTTAAAAGAGGAATGTATCATCATCACCATTTAATTTGTTTGTTTCAATACACAAATTATGGACATGTGGGGCAACTAGTTATAGCTTGAAAATTATTTTGTGTTATAACCAATTTTGCTTTAAAAGTTGCACCTAATTTGGTTGTGTTGACTACGTGACTAATGTTACAATTCCTAATTTTGAACATATATAATTTACTAACATCATATGAAAATAAAAATATGACATTGTTTAGCATTATCATGTTTCGATTCTTCACCAAATTAACTATTGAAAATCCAGTAAAAAGAAATAAAATAAGACAAATGAGATGAAATGGAAAATTACAATTACAAATACTACATATAAATTTATAGAGTTAATTCCATTTTTGGTCCTAGATTTATAGGTGACAGTTCACTTTTAGACATTTTTTAATTAGAACACTCACTTTTGGTCCTAGTATATATTATCCTGGCATGATCATTTTTTGTCCCTTTTCAACAAAACAATTTAAATATGTTAAATACAATGATATTTTGATATTCAATTATGGATATTTTCAAAAAAACAAAAAACATAAATAATATAACTGTTCAACTTACTTTGTATAAAAAGATTGAAATGTTTTTGTATTTAACGATATTTCAGTGATTTTGTTGATAGAAGACTAAAAATGGTCATGCCCCAATAATACTAGGACCAAATGAGGATGTTCTAATAAAAAATGACTAAAAGTGGATTGTTACCTATAAAAATTTAAGACCAAAAATGGAATTAACTCTAAATTTATAAATTATTTCAAATATACTGCAGCCTAACATTATAATTCCATAAGTTAGACTAAATTCTCAATCATATATGAAATATAAGTAATTAAGCTAATAACAAAAAAAAGTTTTAAAAGATTTATAGGAGATTATTGTATTAATTAAATTAGACATTAAAGAAATATCCAGCAAGAAGATAAGGAGCATAACTTGAACAAATAATTGATACAAGGGACCGACTATGTACATGTGAACCAACAAAGTTGTGAGTGATACCTTTGTACTATAACATAAAAAACTCATTGAGGCTAGTGTGGACCAAATTTTACAAAATTAATTATAATACGTAGTTGTTTTGGTCAATGACATACATTTGTTTGCACAGTTAGCTGCCTATTATGTTTTTTTTTTTTTTTTTGTCCTTTTAGTGTATAAAATAAAGGACACAGGAGAAATATCAAGTCTTATCTTAAAAGTTAAAAGTTATATTTGATTATTGCATAAGTTCTTTATTAATTTATAGTGAGGTGGATACATTTAAACATAATTGATGTTATTAGTATTTTTTTTTTTTTGAATGCATATTATTAGTATGTTTAGTTGTAGTAATGGTCAAAATAGTATTGTAGCAATGATGGGGAAGTATTTCTTTTTAGTTTCTTTTGTTCAAAACTTTCCTAGCTATTTTAATAACAGTGAGTTTAATTAGTATTATAATGTTGTAATAAAATTTTCTTAAACAAATTATAAGCTTCATTATTATTGAGAACATCAATTTTGAACGATTATATTTTTGGTAAATCTACGACACACTACTTTTATTGAATGAGTAGTTATAATAAGCTAAGTTTGCACCTTCAATTCAACCCCAAGAGGGTTACCTAATATCCCCAAGCAAGATGTTATTTGAATATTTTACCGAATATGTAACAAATTTATGAGAAGAAGAATGCATTATCATCACCTTGCAAGGTAGATTTGGATCTAAAATACACAATTTAATTACTGAATGTTCACAATTTACATACATAATTACATACTTAATGTTACAATTTACATATTAAATGTTCACAATTTATCTTTTTATAAAATTGTAAGTATTTTATATGTAAATTCTGTATTTTTAACCCGGATTTACTTTTCAAGGTGGACCCCGAATCCGCAGAATAATTTATCAATTAGAAACATGTGGGCCAACTTGTCACCGTTGGGTAATTATTAAGTAATACGTACTCTATGCAATATTAAATTCAGCTTTAAATTTTTCATGTAACTTGGTTGTTGTAATGGATTAAATGACTAATTGTTAGACTTCATAATTTACTAACATCTTATGAAAATAATATGCTAGTCTTTAGTATTATCATATTTTCATTTGTCACCAAATTGAGCTAGTGTTGAAAATCCAGTAAAAAGGAAAATAAAACAAATGAGATAAGATGAAAAAAAAAAAAAATACTAAAGTACTACATATAAATTTATAAATGATTTTCCAATTACCATATCATTTTGGCCTTTTGGGTGGTTTCCGGCCGTTGTGGGTGGGCTCAAAGGTGGAGAACTTGGTCGCTGGTTTGTCAAGATTTTCGGCGGGATTATTATTGCATGGTATCTTTTTATTTAATATTCCACAGCTTTTTCGAATTTCAAAGCTGATGAATATAATTATGTAACATAGAAATTCTCCCTTAGGGGTGTAACATATAATTATGTAACATAAAAATTCTCCCTTATTGTATAACTTGAACCATGCATATTTTTCTAACATTTGCATTATATGACTTGCACTGTACGTGCTTATGCATTATTTATATATCAATAATTTATGCTAAACAAATTCTTAAAAGCATATTTAAGAAAAAAAAAAGCCAAAAGTAAAGTATAGTACGTGGGAAAATATATAATTGTACAGGATTTAATAGATTGAGCTAAAATGCAATGAATAATTCATTGGAAATTTAAGAGGTAGAAGTAAGAAATCAACATTCTATAAAAGATTTGAAACATATTTTATTCATTTTTTTTTCTTGAAGCAATGAGTACTATATTGATACCAATACACAATAAAATAGTCCACTAAAAATATGTAGAAATAAGTATTAGAAGAGTTCGTTCTTTTGAATTATTGAAACTCAAATTGAAGTAGATAAAAATTGTGACGGCTAGAAAACATAATGAGAAACAAATATAGAGTATCATTAACAAACAACATGAGAGAACTCCAAAGTATCTACTCCAAATTGAACAGTAACAACTTTCGGCTACAATAATCATCCCTAATCACCATTGCCTCCTGCATTAATTTCGTTCACCATTGCCTCCTGCATTAACTTCGTTCAACAATCAACAATGTGTAAGATTTTCCCCAATAATATATATTATATTATATATATTAGGTCCTTAATTAAGTGGTACAAGTTGACTATGCTTATTAAGTGGCCTGGTTGGACTGAATAACTAGAAGTTGTTAGTCCACAAAACTCTATGCCTAATATAATCCTGAATTGATGGGATACAAGATAATTGATGATATAGCACATTCAGTTACGGTACTCATACTACTCAGTAGACACCACTACACTATCTAGGGTTCTGAGTCAAATATGAGCCAAATAATGCCTAGAAGATTAACTCATTTGTGAATATAGAAGAAATGCTCAGAAGATTAACTCAAACAATCCATATAAAGAAATTAAAAATTGACATGTTTATCATTTTAAGTAAACTATATTTATCTTTCATTTTATGATTATGTTATTCAATATATTATTATTTTACAGAGAAAATTGAGTTCAAATGGTGCTCTCTATATATAAAGAACCAAGTGAAATATCATTTTCTAAAAAATAAATAAGTCTAATATTATTTTAAAATTTACCTTTTTAAAAAGTAGTGAGTTAGAACCACCTTAAAAGTTAAAAAGAACAAAGGATAAATTTTTAAAAAAGCAAAAGGTTAGAAGTGTTTAAATTTTAAAAATATACATTATTTTAGATAGAATAAAAAGAAAAGTAAGACAAATAATTAAATTGGAAGAATCGAGTATTTGCTAACTTAATTAAGAAAAGATGTAATATAATTTCTCAAAAAAAGATGTAATATATTAAATCCCATAAATAAAACTATTTAACTCATAACAATAATCATTGTCATCTTTTAGTTTTGATCTTCTCTTGACCCAATAATAATTTATTTACTTTTAACATCTAGTTTAGTATAAATGAAAAAATTGATGACAAGTTATATACTTATATATAGTTGCAGGATTGAATGATTAGCTACTCTGCTTTTTAAAAACAAATTATGTGGCCGTACTCACATCCAGTGTAGGTTCAACAATATTATTTCTGCCCTCTTCTCTAAGCTTTTTGACGCTTTCTGTCATCCCTTCGAGTTCTTGTACTTTTATTAACTTCCGAGCATTTTTCATTATGAATCCCGCACCTTGTATGCTTTCCTTGAATGTTTCAAAGTTTGTTTCCAACTTATTTACTCGCTGAAGCCAACCCTCGACTCCTTGTTTCCTTTTCCTTTGTCCCCCTCTTTCTAAGTTCTTCAACTTTGCTTCCATGTCATTCGCTTCCGTGTGAAGTTGATCTACTTCATCTTTTAGAGTTTTCAGATTTTCATCAAAACCCATATATCCTTCAAAGTTACTAAGTAACGTGAGTATCTGCTCCATTGAGTCTACCAAGAAAAAGCAATGGCCAACAAAATGAGTAATTTGAACAAACAAGAAAGCACTAAAGTGTTAAATTGGATTACACACCCCTGTTTTGCATGCCTAATTGAAAACTGAAAATTTAACAGCTATAAGCCTGAAATATGTTAAATTATTAGGAAACTGAGAAATATTAGAATACAAAAATGGGATATATGTATATATACTATAAGAAATGTAAAATTGCAATATACCATAATTAAAAATACTTTATAAGAATGATAAAAATAAATAGTTAAACTATAAAATGATAAAAGTGCATAGCAAAAATATATGTTACGATTACACATTTCAAAGAATAAAAGTGTATGATCTAGACGCTACAAGTGTAATATATAATGTGATGTTTGGTTCAAAAGAATAAAAATAAAAAGAAATAGATTATAAATCCAAGAAAAACGGAAATGGTAATAAACATGAGATTATATAAGGAATCATATTTTTATGTTTGGTTAGATCATGGAATTGAAAAAAAATATCATTTAAATAACTAAAATGTTCAATTCATATTCAAAATAAAATGCATACAAATATACAAATACTCACTGGCCTTCTAAAATAAAATAAATTAATAAGTATGATGCAACATGATTGTCTACATACCTTTAAGAGTCCAGAATAGATCTATACCGGCCCGCAGCGCAACAGCCATAATTTGCCTTTAGAAACTGGAAGGATTTAACTTAACGGTAGCTTAACAGCAATGAAGAGACCAAAAACCTAACACACAGAGAGAGAGATATACTTAAAATTTTCTTAGCTTAAAATAAATTAATTAACAACAAAGTCACCAGGGCTCTTCAAAAAAAAAAAAAGAAAAAAAAAAAAGTGACCTGAGAAATTCATTGAAAGGAACAAAGAAACTTCAAAGAAACCCCCAAGCTAGAGTACTTATTTGCTGTTTCTGTAGGTACTGTACAATTTCTATTGTCTTATATGTGCACAATGAGAAATAATAATGGCATTTTTTCTTTTGACAAACAAATTATGTGTATGGATGGTACCTACCACTCTACCAGTGGGTCAAGAATGTTTCCAAGTCAATTACTGTACTAAAGAAATTACTATAAGATCGAATCCTATGCCACATATCTAGTTGGATGACCGAGACTTGTCTACGTCAAGAAATTTTGTTGTGATTCATAAATTTAAAAAAAAAAAATTAATATAATAAAGATGTACTAAATATACATTATTTAATAATATACAAAATGGTGTATCTTCAATACTCAAATAACGTAGTTTTAAATATTTTGTAAAATAAAGTTTAAAAATAGAGTATGATGCTGATTAACCTTTTTGGTACAGAAAACCTAAAAAGGCAACTGGGCTGGATGTATTCATTTTCAATAGGCGTAGGAGTTTTACTGATGTCTACAAACACCTAAGCAAATATAATTAAGAAGAATATAACAATTATGCATACCTTTATGAGTCCAGATCGAATAGTTAAAAGTAATCTGAAAAATAAATATAAATTATGTAAGAATTAATTAAAACTCAATAAAAATAATTTTAACAAATAAATTTAGAAGAAGAAGATATAGATTGTGCAAGAATTAATTAAAACTCAATAAAAATAATTTTACCAAATAAATTGAGGGTGTGTTTGAAAACCTGGAAAATGAGTTCTGGAAATCATTTTCCAAGTTTCTATTGTTTGGATGTGCCTGGAAAATCAAGTCAACGGAAATCATTTTCTGTTGACTTTGAAAAATAAGCTTGTTTTGGAGGAAAATGACTTCCCTTTTTTTTGGGAAGTCATTTTTCAACTTTTACACCAACATCACACCACCACCAACATCATCAACACCATACCACCACCACCTCACTATTACCATCACCACCACTACTGCCGCCGCCACCACCACTATACCACCGCAACCATCGCCACAACACCACCACTACCAACACCATCAACACCATACCACCACCACCACCAACATCAACATCATACCACCACTACCACCGTCGCCGCTACCACCACCATACCACCGCAACCACCGTCGCCGCCACCACCACCATACCACCACCAGAACACCACCACAACTACCACCACCGCCGCCGCCCCCACGACCATACCACCACAACCATCGCCCCCGATACCACCACCACCATACCACAGCAACCGTTGTCGTCGCCGCCACCACCAGCAGTTATTATTATTATTATTATTATTATTATTATTATTATTATAACAAATAACACCACTACCACTACACCACCACTATACCACCACCACCACCACTACCATACCACCATAATATTTTTTATATATTATTAGTTATTTTTTTTATTTTATTATTATATAGTATTATACATGTTGTAATACTCTAAATAAAACAATTAAAATGTTTAATTATACAATTCTACTCATTTTACAGAAAATGAACCAAACACACAAAAACATTTTTCCATAATGCAACCAAACACTGGAAAGAAAAATGTTTTCCGGAAAATGACTCATTTTTCAGAAGTCATTCTCCTACTTTCCAAACGGACCCTTAGAAGAAAGAGCTAGAGAGAGCATATTAACTCTTTTTTTTTGTTAACTTATGTATAATTAAGAATAAAAAGTTTTAAAATTTAGCATATATATTTTAAATTTGAAATTATTTATACTAAATAGGTGTGAGTCACAGTCAGCAAATTCCAATGTTTTTTGAGCAGGTATATATATAAATTTTTTATTGAATGAAAATCAAGAATTTTTCGAAAGTTAATGCTTCAGATCGAACAAACATTTGCTGCAGAGGAAATATAAAAAAATTCATCTATTTAGTCAAGAGAATATATGCATACCTGCAGCACAGCAACTATGGTTTGTGTTTTGAAACTAGAATTCAGTTAGCAGTAGCCTAGATGCAGATAGAGAACAGAGAGAGAGAGAGTCACCAAAGTCAGGAGAGTAAGGACAGAAATTGAATGGAAGGAGTCATGAAATTTCAAGGAAACATCTTTTTTTTTTTTTCTCTATTACATTGTAGTATCTGTCTACTGAAACACAAAGAATCAATAACGTCTCCACTGAGTCTTGAACTCATAATCTTCTAAATGAAAATGGAAGTCCAACCCAAGTACCATTAGACCACATAGCCCTGGTAACATCTTTTTTATTTGTTATCCTTTTTCTTCTTTTCTCTTTCCGATCCATCTCTCTCCTACATTGATTCGAAAAAAATCAAGTAAATGCATACTAATGAGGTTTTTCTAATTCCTACCAAAAAAAAATGAGGTTGTTCTAATACTTTGTGCTATAACCAACTGAGCATTAAAATTTACACCTAACATGGTTGTTGTGTTGACTAATTGCCTATTGGTAGTCTTAAGATGGAAATTAAAAATCCAATAAAAAATAAATTTAATTAAATGAGATATATATAAGATGGAAATTAAAAATACTATAATACTAATTATAAAATTATAAATCATTTCAAATATATTACAATCTAACGTCATAAATCTTTAGATTGAGTTAAATTCTCAATCATATATGAAACAATTAGGTAATCCAATAATGAAAAGGCTTTAAAAGATATATAAGAAAGGAAAATGTAAAATGTACTCCAAGTGAATATAACTCTTAGTATATGTACATATATTATTGAATACACAAAAGTAAATGATGAATACCTTTCAAAAACAAAAGTAAATAAATAGATCAGGACTATATGGTCTAATGATATCCAGATTGGACTTTCATTTGAAAGATTATAAGTTCGAGTCTCAGTAAAGACGTTATTGGTTCTCATACTACATTATAATAGAGCCAGTAGCATTCAAAAAGTTATAAAAAAATAAATGAATAAAAATAGTGGTCCCCTTTATTGAACACCACATAGAGAGTAAAAAACAAAGTATGTAATGAAAATCGATGTAATATTAAAATTATTTCAAATATATTATAGTGCGGAAGAAGACCAAGACTTGTCGTGCTAGTCGTTATACGCGCTTTATTCATTAAACAAATCTACTATACTAATAAGAGTCCAAGAGAGTTAGGCCTTTAATAGGTAGAAGAAAAAATGGCGGTCAAATTTTTTTAATCAAATGAATGGCTCAGATTTGATCAGATTTTAATTTTTTCTTGAGATTTACTAATTTATCCTTAATTATATGATTATCTGTTAACTTTTTCGTTAAATATTATCTTCTCCGTTAATTTCTGTTAGTTCACCGTTAACTTACTCATTGATTTCAATAAGAAAGGTCTTAGGTTCGAACCTCATCCCAATCAAAATTGTCATAATTAATACTCTTACTCTTACTAAATTAAAAATAATAATTTAGTAGTTACAACAAAAAATAATACCTATGCATTTCTTTAATTTTGAATTATGTGTCTACAATGTTTTTATTCAAAAAAAATATTCATTATCAATAAATTAAATAAGAGAAATAATTTAATTAATTCTATTTTCTTTATTTTTCTCCAATATAAAAATTACATTCAAATTTATCAATGATTATATTCGCTACATTGTCTCTACAATGTCTTTATTAAAAAGAATTATTCCTTATCAGTAAATTAATTAAGAGAAATAATTTTATTAGTTATATTGTCTTTATATTTCTCCAATGTAAAAATTCTTTACATTCAAATTCATCAATTGATTATATTCACTACACTGTCTATTATCTTTTTTGTGCACTATTTTTTAATTAAATATCAAAGTTAAAATACAAAATAATGTTATATATTTACAACAAAAAACAATACCTATGCATATAATAATAATAATAATAATAATAATAATAATAATTGTTTTTAAAAAATAAAAAAAATATAATTAAGTCAATCATATTAACTACTTGGGGATTTATTGATAAAAAGAGTATTCAACTCACACAACAAATTGAAATGGGAAATTATCTCACAATATCATTGTTTGGCAATTAGAAGTTAGCTCTTCAATATTAGTATATATTTAATATTTTATGCCATAATTTTTATTTGTTCTCCCTTATGTCCCGTATTTAATTTCAACCATACCTATACAATTATTTTATTGACAATTATAATCAATCTTTATTATATTATCTTGCATTTGTAAACTTAAATTACCTATTTAAATACACAAATTTAACATTCAATTATCTATGCATGAACAATTCAAATATAATCTTGCCTTGATATACTTTAAAGTACTTATTTAAAAGAAAAAATATTGGGCATTATTCCAATCGCGCAATGCGCGTAAAAAACTAGTATTTAATATAAGAACAGAATTATGTCCATTCAAATAAAAAATCATCTCTAAATGTTTTTTTATTAATAGAACAAGAAATACAGAATAAGCGTATAACATAAATAATTTTTTATAAGTCTTGTATAAAACTACCTCACATAAAATGTATAATACATTTTAGTTAAAATGTAATACATTACACTCACAAAAAGTATTAAAGTTGAATGAGAAAAGTGTCAAATTGGCCCCCTAAGTCAAGTGGATAGTGCAATTGGGTCCCCTAAGTGAAAAAAGCTTCATTCAAGTCCCCTAAACCTGTAAAATTGTTCAATTAAGTCCAATATGACTTGTTTAACAGGTTAAATCGATATGATGTTGACACGTGTCTTTCTTATTTTATTTTTTAAAATAATTTTTATTTATTAAAAATATTATTTTTTATTAATTAATTAAAATAATAATAATACTTAAAAAATTATAAATAAATTAAAAAAAAAAAAAAAAAAAAAAAACAACCACTGGCTGTCCGCGCCAGACAGTCGGTGGTTGTCTTCTTTCTTCACGGACAACCGTGGCCGTCCGGCCACAGCCGTCTAAGGAAGACGACCAAACGTCCATGACCGCCTTCCTTAGACGACCGTGAAGAAGGAAGATAGCCACTAGCTGTCCAGTGCAGACAGCCGGTGGCTGTTTTTTTTTTTTTTTTTAATTATTATTATTATTTTAATTAATTAATTTATAATTAATAATATTTTAAATTTTTAATAAATAAAAAACATTTGTTTTAAAAAATAAAATAAGAAGGACACGTGTTAACACCATATCGATTTAACTTAATAAACAAGTCGTATTGGACTTAATTGAACAATTTTACATGTTTAGGGGGCTTGAATGGAGCTTTTTCACTTAGGGGACCCAATTGCACTATCCACTTAACTTAGAGGGCCGATTTGACACTTTAAAAAACGTTATATATATCTCATGATGAGACGATATTATACAAATCATATTTAATTTTTAGATATATATCTTTGTACAAATGAGAAAATTTTGAACAAGAAGATTATTTGTTTTAACACATATATTAAGTTAGACAAGTTTCATTGCTGGAATTCTCGCCATTTCGACTAACATTTTCGTCCAATCATAATGTTGGTCGGTAATTTATTAAAAATCTCAACTTTCCATCTCTAAAGATGATTGGATGAGAAGTTGGTCAGAATTTTCGTCCAACATCCATTGTTGGATGGAAATTCCGTCAAACCTATAATGTTGGTCCGTAAACCTGAATTGACTAATAAGTAAAAAGTAAAAATATTAGGTATTTTAATTTTCATCCAACAAAATGTTGGATTGATACTTAAAGTATTTCAGCACCATTGAACAACTTGAGGAGCGGGAAATACATAAATTTTGGCGGTTATCTCCTCCACTTTTTCACAGAACGGTAGATAGAGCAACCCTCTCCATCAAAATCTCCTCCACCTTCTCCATCGTCCCTTACCACCGTCTTTAATCGTCACTTTCTTTGCCACAACCACTAACAACTTTTGCCCATTGTCTTCGACATAAACGTCGACGCCAGGTCTATCATTGCTTATGTCATCGCTGCGTGCTTCCTCTTGTGGTCATCACTTCCTCGCCAACTGCTTCCTCTCCTTTTTGTTGCTTCCATGTCGCCGCGTGGGTGGTCGTCCCCGACTGGTCGACTGTGCAGTCGCCAACTGTTGCAACGATTTTCGTTGCTTCATTCATCTTTCCAAGTTGGTTAGTTCTATTACTCTAAATGTTAAACCCTAATCACCAAATTCTTGATTTCATAGATTTCTAAATTCCTAATTCTATTTATCCCTAAATCCAATTTTTATTTTGCCCTAAATTATTGCATTTACAATTTTTTGATTTATATAAAATTTTATAGTACTGCAAAGTTTGATATGTGTTCTCTTTGCTTTAGTCATGCATTTACAATATCGATCTTTGCTTTATATAGCTTTATATGTGCCCTCTTTGTTGTACTCTGTATATTATTTATCTAATAAAAAAATACTATAAAAAATTCTTTGAACTAATAATGGAAAGAAGTATAAAATGTATTATAATTTCTAAACGTTAGAAATCAAGTACAACTATTTATAATTAGAAATTGGTGTTTTTTATATTTTTTATTTATTTTATTTTATTTTTTTGTTCTAAATTTGACCTTTGTTAGCCACTTGTGGGTGGGCTCAAAGGTGGAGAACTTGGTGGTCTGTCAATAATTCCTTTTGTTTTTTTTTTTCTTCAATATTTTTCGAATTTCAAAGCTGATGAATGACGCGTGGGGCGGTGCAATTAATAAGTGAATGGGAATTTTTCCCTTTTACTAAAGGTGTTATTTGAAGATGAACAAGTGCATGGGAATCTTTCCCCTTTACTAAAGTTGTTATTTGAAGATGAACAAGTGCATGGGAATCTTTCCCTTTTACTAAAGTTGTTATTTGAAGATGAACGCAGTCAGAGATGGAGTCAGAAATTTGGTTGAAGTGGGGTGAAAAAGTAGGGACAAATTCAAAAATTTTGCATTCTAACTGAAGAAGATTCGAATTCCTATCTCTTAAAATAACTCAATATGTACTCAACCAACTCATCTAAATCAATTCTTATTAATATTTAATAGTTTTATTTTACTAATAGTAACACATGTACTATATATACATGAGTTCTACTACATAGACTCCTAACTTGTACTCCCTCATTTGTACTCCTTGAGGTGGCAAACCAAGATTGGTTATTTTCAGCATGTGGGTTCACAGAAAAATGTCTAAATCAAAAATATGTGAGAGGGAGTACGTATAAGTTGAGAGTATAATATGGGAATACATCAAGGAGGGCCGTCCCTGGGCAAGTCTGCCCAGGGCTGGCGCACAGGGCCCCCAATTTTGGGGGCCCCATATTTAAAAAAAAAAAAAAGTATAGTATATATATTGGCATTCGGCAGCTGCAGCGTTCAAACTTAGCGACTAAGAGAAAAACTCACAAATCATTAAACACTCAAACCCTACGGCCCTACCCTAAATCCCTATTCTCTAATCTAGATTCTAGCGCCTAGCATTAGACAAAGACACAGAGTGACAGACGAGTTAGAGAGACTACAACAATTTTAATAATTCAATTTGCTTAGGTAATTGAAATTGAAGTAATTTAAATATTTAATTTTACTTATTTACGTTATTGAGGCTGTGTAGTGCTTTAATCTCAATTGTATTCTTAAATCTTAATTTTTTGTTGTTTGGTTGTTTGTATTTTTTTGATGTAGTAATTTAAATATTCAATTTGGGGTTGTTTATTTTTATTCTTCGTTGTTTGACGTCTCTTAGGCAGCGCAATTAAGTGAATTGACACAAAGACAACAACTCAGTTCTTGTGCTATTGATTCTTCAATTCTTTTTTTATTATACAAACTCTCAAGTTATTCAATTTTCTTGACAGGTAATATAATTAAAATTATGTATTGTTTTATAAAATTCTTGTTTATTGTTTTATTTACATCATTACATGACTTAGTAATTCTGATTTCAGAATAATATATTCAAAGAATTCGTTTCTTGATTAATTATTTATTGATAGTGTTTCTAAATAAATTTTTATTTTTTCTTTAGGATTTTATGTCTTCTAGAAAATATTCGTCTGGGTTTGAGAAGCGTAAAAAGAAAAGAATAATTGAGCAACTAACTCAATCTCAAATATATGGGCAAAAAGATGATGCCAAGGAAAAATTGTTAGATGCTAATTTTCATATAGAAGATCAAGATGATTGTGAGATTATAAAAAATTTAAATAATGGTGTGCACAACGATGATAGTTATCACTGTGACAATGAAAATAATAAGAATGTTGATAGTTGTTTAGATGATGTTGGTCACAGTGATAACCAAATGATTCGCTTTTATTTGACATATATGATCCAAGAAATTGGGATGCCCTTGATTCTAAATTAATAGATATTCTTGTGAAAGATGGTCCTAAAAGAGATTTATCAATAAATAAATGTCCTAAAGATAAATTATCTAGAAGATTTTCGTCTGCATAATCAAAAGTTTGGTGGATGATTTTGCGTCTAAGTGTATTTTTTGTATACAATATTTATGTTTTGAATTTTTGACACAACTTTTTGAACAATAATTATTTATATATATAGAAATTTATTTAAAAGGGGGCCCAAATTAATATATTGCACAGGACTCCACTTTTTATTGGAACGGTCCTGCATCAAGTATTTTCATATATACATATACACATACAAAATTTATATATGGAGTGAGGTGGAGTGTGGGGGCAGGTGCCCCTGCCCCTTTGGCTCCGTCCCTGAACGCACCGTGGGTGGTGGCCGCATTGGTCAAATATGGCGGTGATTATCTTTCCATTTAACTATTGCATTAGATTATTTGAATTTCAAATTTTGTCTCTTGCTGATGATTAAAGGTGAACGCACGTGGTCTTCATCGTGGTGTGACATAATGTATCATTAAAAAAGAAGCTATTCAAAACTGCATGCCAAATTAAAAAAGTAATTATTATATGATAAATTTAAAAGAGGAATGTGTACCATCATCACCATTTAATTTGTTTGTTTCAATACACAAATTATGGACATGTGGGGCAACTAGTTATAGCTGGAAAATTATTTTGTGTTATAACCAATTTTGCTTTAAAAGTTGCACCTAATTTGGTTGTGTTGACTACGTGACTAATGTTACACTTCATAATTTTGAACATATATAATTTACTAACATCATATGAAAATAAAAATATGACATTGTTTAGCATTATCATGTTTCGATTCTTCACCAAATTAACTATTGAAAATCCAGTAAAAAGAAATAAAATAAGACAAATGAGATGAAATGGAAAATTACAATTAAAAATACTACATATAAATTTATAGAGTTAATTCCATTTTTGGTCCTAGTTAGATTTATAGATGACTGTTCACTTTTAGACATTTTTTTTTATTAGAACACTCACTTTTGGTCCTAGTATATATTATCCAGGCATGATAATTTTTTGTCATTTTTCAACAAAACGGTTTAAATACGTTAAATACAATGACATTTTGATCTTCAATTATTGATATTTTCAAAAAAAAAAAAACATAAAAAATATAATTGTTCAACTTACTTTGTATAAAAAAAATTATAATGTTTTTGTATTTAACGATATTTCAGCGATTTTGTTGATAGATTACTAAAAATGGTCATGCCCCAATAATAATAGGATCAAATGAGGATGTTCTAATAAAAAATAATTAAAAGTGAATTATTACCTATAAAAATCTAGGACCACAAATGAAATTAACTTTAAATTTATAAATTATTTCAAATATACCTATAAGTTAGTCTTCTTTGTTCTTTTTTGTACTAGTGACTGCAGCCTAACATTATAATTCCATAAGTTAGGCTAAATTCTCAATCATATATGAAATATAAGTAATTAAGCTAATAACAAAAGAAGTTTTAAAAGATTTATAGGAGATTATCATATTAATTAAATTAGACATTAAAGAAATATATCCAGCAAGAAGATAAGGAGCACAACTTGAGCAAATAATTGATTCAAGGGACCGACTATGCACATGTGACCCAACAAGTTGTGAGTGATACCTTCGTACTCACTGTATTAATTATAATACGTAGTTGTTTTGGTCAATGACATACATTTGTAATTTGTGTTGCACAGTTAGCTGCCTAATATGTTTTTTTTTTTTTTTTGTCCTTTAAATTTTTCACATAAGTTGGTTGTTGTGATGGATTAAATGACTAATTGTTAGACTTCATAATTTACTAACATCTTATGAAAGTAATATGCTAGTCTTTAGTATTACCATATTTTCATTTGTCACCAAATTGAGCTAGTGTTGAAAATCCAGTAAAAAGGAAAATAAAACAAATGAGATAAGATGGAAAAAAAATACTAAAGTACTACATATAAATTTATAAATGATTTTCAAATTACCATATAATGTGATTGTATCCTGGTTACTATTCTAAATAGGTGGTCATAGATTCGAATTCTTTGGTATGAAAATGTTTGAAAAAGTATAGAACATATACGACATTGTAAAAAATTGTGAGTATTTCAAAAAAAATTCTAAATGATTTGAAATATATTTCATTACAGTGAATATATTACGAAGGTTATGTATATTTAAGTTACGTTAAATTCTTGATTAAATATAAATCAATTAAGTAAGTCAATAATAAAAAGATATATAAGAAATCATCATATTAATTAAATTAGATTTAAAAAAAAAATGTTGAGAGAAGTACAACTTGAGCAAATAATTGAGATAATGGGTCAACTTTTGGAAATCTATGCACATGTGAGCCAACAAGTCATAAATGAGAAATTATTAAGTGATACTCCATACTATAATTAATATAGCTTTAAAATGTTCACCTAACATAATTGATGTGGTTGAGTAAATGACTGATATTTAAATTTATAATTTTCATCATAATTTGTTAACACACAAATGAGCTCTCTTTGTGGGCAGGATATCGGGATAACCGAATTCGATTCCCACAAGTGACGATTTCCTTTGGGCCAGCTCCTATGTCTCCCGGAACAAACAGGGTGGACGTGGACCGTTGAACGGATTGAGAAAGAGCCGTGGTTGACACCAAAAAAAAAAAAAAAAAAAGATGTTAATATTAACGGAATACTCTAGGATATCTAGTATAAAGTAAAATAGAATAAATAAGATAGAACAGAAAGAATAATACATATAAACTTAAAAATTATTTTAAATATATTGTACTTTCTTTGTCTTATTTTATCTGTATAATATATTATTCATTGGTCAAATAGTTCTTTCTTTATTGCTTATTTTCTTTAAAAAAATTTAATTATTTTTAAATTTAAATTTTCTATTTAATATAATTTTTAAATATATAAATTCTATATATTAATACTAAAATTAATATTATGCAAAATTAAATTAAGAATAATTTTAATTAAATCTTATTAATTGAACCAGAAAAATAAAATGAAACCAATAGAGTAGTATAATTTTATCGTGTGTTAAATATTGTCACTGTATCACAAAAGAGCCTTACAGATTAGATAGGAATCTATGGCACAGATATTTGTTGACTATATCTGCACAAATAATTAATGCTGCAAAAGTGCAGAGAAAGACCAAGACTTGTCGTACTAGTATCAATACGCGCTTTATGCATTAAACAAAAAATTAATATAGGAAAAGAATTATGTTCAATAATATAAATTTTCAAAAAAAAAATGTTCAATAATATAAATAATCATCTCTTTTTTGGAAACATATAAATAATCATCTCTAAATATTTATTTATTAATAGATCAGGGAATACATAATAAGTGTACAATATAACTAATTTTTTAGGAGTAATTGTGGGATGAAATTGTTTCATATAAAATATGTAATACTAATTAGTTAAAATATAATATTTTTCACTCATAAAAAATATTGCATTCAAACTAAACTTTTTTTACCATTTTATAATGCATTGTATGTGTACATAATATTTATTAATTTCTTGGTTAGTGCATAAAAGTTATTGAGTCTAGTCTACCAACTTTAGACATGACCACGGTTTCGGTTTTGATTCTGTAGATGGTGAAACCGGAATCGGAACCGGAACCTTATATTCCGGTTCCGGTTCCGATTTTTGAACCGACGGTTCTGGTTGGACTGCCGGTTCTAACCGGTTTTTATTTATTTATTTATTTATTTTTAATTGGAATAAATTGAGTAAGTGTTAAGTGCATGTGAGGCCATAAGTTGAGTAAAATTTTTGTTTTTTTTTTTTTTTTAAATGACAACTTGAGAAGTAGTATTAATTTTGTAGTTGTAATTTGTAAGTTTAAGTGTAACAAATTATTTAACTTTGCTATATTTTAATACAAAGACCTTGTAAGAATGGTGATCAGTGAGCTTTGAAATTGATCAAGGCAATTCTTAGGCCATTGATGGTTAGAAGAACAAAGGACAATAAATTTTTCATTGTCCTTTGTTTCCTTTGTTCTTTCAACCATTAATGGCCTAAGAATTACCTTGACCAATTACAATACTCTCTAATAACCACTCTCATAATGTCTTTATATTAATTTATTTTCCTAAAAGATAGGAAAATGAAGTAATCTATTTCACTTAAACTAAAGATAATAATAATAATTTTGGGCTTGCACTTAATTTTACCAAGACTAAGTTGCCTACGTATCTTATTGAAACTTCAATAAGAATCAAAGCCCACGTAGTTCTCTTAACATTTTTTTAAGAGTCCTGCTCTCCTTCGGTTGCAGTAGTGGTTGAATCATCGGAAAAGAAATCGTTAATGATGGTTGATCTTTCACTTTCTTGTTGTCGAAGCTTTGACACTCCTCAATCTGATGTGCAAACTTGAACTTCAATTGATTGGGGGTTCATCCTTGAACGAGTATCATCCAACATGTTTCCGCCTACACTAAATTCCTGTTCTATTGCCACAGTAGAAGCAAGAGTTCCAAAAATTTGTTTTACGATAATAGATAAAATAGGAAAATTTCTTTCATGGTCTTTCCACCACTGCAAAACATTAACGGGGCGTTTGATTGGAAGGAAGGAATTAAGGGGGAAAGGAATTGTAATTCGGTGAGAAAAGAATAAGGTGGGAATAAAGTAGGAATTACAATTACATTGTTTGGTAGGGAGGAATAATGAAAATGAGAGAAGTGATATAAAGACTAAAATACCCTTTGTGTAATAATATTAATAATAACATTCAATGACAAATATGTCATTTCCTTCCCTTTCCCTTTGGATGAATTCATTGAATTGCAATTCATAGGGGGGACCTATGAATTGCAATTCCATGGAATTGCAATTCCCTCCAACCAAACAATGTATTTTATCATTTCATTGAATTACAATTCAATTCCAATGCAATTCATGCCAAACCAAACACCCCCTAAGATATCATTATCCAAAAATACAAAATCAGTATTTAAATATATTTCCGCCTCGGATAATGCTGGAGATGATGATGAACTTGTTGTCTCAATGGTCCGACGATTTTTACCCACTCTAGATAGCAGGTTAAAGCCTCTACTTCGTTGAGTTGATTGCGAGCTTTGTGAACTACTTCGGGAAGATGTACTAATGTTCAACGAAGGACCATAAGCATGTAAATATTCTTCACACATACTATAAAACAAATTTGTTATTTCACTATAAACAATATTAACATTAACATATTGTGGGCTTGTAGGATAATTTAATTGTAAATATTCATAATAATGTTGTAAAAATGTATTTAAACCTACTAATTTACAACGAGGATCAAAACACATTGCAATTAAATAAATTAAAGGAATGTTTCTATAATATTCTAAAAATTTTGATTTCATGCATAAAATAGCACCATTCGATATAGGATCATCACGAAATTCAAAGAGCTTGCCAACAATATTTACAGCATAAATTAAAAATAAATGTGTAGTTGGATAATACACGCCAGACAAAGCATTGGTAGCATCATAAAATTCTTTTAATAATTAACAAACTTTAGTGCATGCATCCCAATGTTGTGGAAATAAATTAATATTACTATTATTTGCAACAAAAAAAAAAAAAAAAAACAACTCTTTATAAGGAATAGTACTACTGAGCAAAAGAAACGTAGAATTCCAACGATTTGGTACATCTCGAGAAAATCATTT
Source organism: Ipomoea nil (assembly GCF_001879475.1). Taxonomy (NCBI): domain Eukaryota; kingdom Viridiplantae; phylum Streptophyta; class Magnoliopsida; order Solanales; family Convolvulaceae; genus Ipomoea; species Ipomoea nil. The sequence continues at coordinate 3,457,204 of NW_017616843.1, forward strand.
TTTTGGAAATTTTTTTGATATACAAAATGCATTAAATTCTTTTTGTGCATTTGGATGTCTCCACAGATAAAGAATAGCATCTTTAATGTGTTTAATACTATTATGAAGTGAATGTGAACCAGCTTGAACACATAAATTTAAAACATGACAAACACATCTTTGATGGAAAAATTTACCTCCAAAATATGGATAACATAACTCCTTAAGTTCAGGGATTGCAGTAGTATTATTAGAAGCATTATCAAAACTAACCGCAAAAACTTTGTTGGTAATTTTGTATTCATCAAAAATACCTTGCAACTTACTATAAATATTGTGTGCAGTGTGTGATTCATCAAAACAACGAAAAGCAAGAATTCGTTTTTGTAGCACCCATTCATGATCTACCCAATGACATGTAACACCTAAATATGAATGTTCTCTCCAATGATCACTCCAAATATCAGCACAAATAGTCACCCACCCAGAATGTGTTTCTAGAAGAGAAATCAATTTCTTTTTTTTTTTTTTTCAGTTTTATATAATTTATAAATATTACAAGTAACAGTTGTACGCGATAAATCACACATTTGGGGACTTAATGCACTCCGACAAAATTCTTTAAAACCCACCTTTTGACCAAAACTAAAAGGTAGACCATCTATTGCAACCATTTCAGCAAACTTACTTCTACAGTTGTCATCTGTGTAACGAAATACAACATTAGATTTAGATGTGTAACTGCCAATTTGTTGTTGTGTTTGGGTATTTACCTCTCTGTCAGGATGTTTTGTGCTTATATGCTTTCGGTATGTCCCGTAGCCACCAAATTTCGTCCAATTGTACACCTTATCGCAATAATTACATTTTACTACAGTTGTTCCATCAGCTCTTTCAATTTTCGTCATGTGTACCCTGAAAAGATCAGATTTTAGTTTGGAAGGAATGGAATGTTGAACTTCTTCGCCTTCGTTGTCCTGGCGCTGCGAAAATTCTTCAATAGTGGAAGGAATGGAATGTTGAACTTCTTCGCCTTCGTTGTCCTGGCGCTGCGAAAATTCTTCAATAGTAGGATTGTTAGATTCAAAAGAAGAAATAAAGGGATGAGAGCCAAAAGAGGCATGTTGAGGGTCATTTATAGCTAGTTGAGGGTTTGGGTTTAAGTCTTGGTAGTATGATTGTTGTTGTAAAAATTGGTGGTATTGATATTCGCTTTGAAATCCCTGAAATGAATGCCGTGGAGGTTCAAGAGAAGGAGATTCTCTTGAAAATCCATGAACGGAATGTCGTGGAGGTTCAAAAGTAGAAGTAGATTTGCCACGATTTTCATGACTCCCACTCCCACTAGCTTGACCCTCTTGAGAAAAAATATGCTCTGCTTGAACTATCCATGGCAGAAGTAGAAATTTAAAGATATAAAAAATGTATAAATAAATAATGAGAGTTCAGTGAAAGAAAGTATTGAAAATTGTAGAAAATGTAGGCAAGTTGCAAGTATTCAAATTTCGTAGAATGAGAAAGTAAGAGAATAAGAATTAAGAGTATTGAGAGTTTGAGAGAGAGTAAAAGAGATACTGAAATTTTGGGTGAAGAAATACTTGTTGAACTCACGCATTTATAGAAGGTGAAGTCTAAAGAAGTGAAGAGTGAATGACCGAATGACTGAATGGTGAAACTTCAATTTTTATTTATTTTTTTTAAAAATGTCCATTTCCCAACGATCATTTTCAAAATTTCCAAAATTTTCGGCTTTAAAGTCGAAAATTTCGGAACATGAGTGACAAAGACTCAGCTTTGAGTCTTGTTGACAAGACTCAAAGCTGAGAGCCTGAGAATCTTTGGAAATTGGAGCTCTAAGGACTAAGATAGCCGTTGGCTATCTTTAATAAGGGAATCCCCAAAAAGAGATTTTAGGGAGATTTTGGAACAGTAAAATGGATTTTCACAAAAGGGAAGGCAAGTTTTTTGAGGAGATTTTACTCCTGCAAAATGGGGTTCTTAGGGGTCCCACTTGCAGAGATAAAAGGAAGAAGGAGAAAGTGCAGGCGCGCCTAAGGCGCCCCTGCTGCGCCCAGCTGGCGCGTGCAGCGCCAACTAGGCGCGTGAATGAGCTGTTTTTAATTTTTTTTTTAAACTTTTCATGACAGGCTTTTTTTTTTTTTTGCTTTTTTTCTTCTTCCCGTTTTCTCTTCCCTCTACCCTCTCTTTCCTACATGGCTATGACAAAATCCCTTAAAAATGCCTCACTATTGAGGTTGCCCTAAGAAGCCAAACGGGCCAAGTGGCCACTTGGCCCTTGGCTTTTGCTTTATGATCCCGTGACTCCCGTACTCCTGCCCCACTGCCGTGTGGCAGTGGGGCAGTGAGTTAGTATGCACGCCTGCAGCCAGCAGTTTTTTTTTTCATTTTTTTTATTTACGGTTTGGAATTTATGTGTGGCGGTTCCGGTTCCAATTTTTTCATAACCTTAACCGGAACCGTACGGATGGTTCTGGTTAATACAGTGCACGGTTCAGTTCGAACGAACCGAACCGTGGTCACCTCTAAATAAACCAAGTGTGTGTGTGTGTGTGTGTGACCACTGCCACCACCATCACCGTCGCTGCCACCGCCACCGCCACTGCCGCCACTGCTACCACCACTACTAGCGCCACCGCCACCGCCACCGCTACCACCACCACTAGCACCATTGCCACCATCACCGCTACCACCGCCACCATTGCCACCACCGTCGCCACTGCCACCACCACCACATATTTTTGTAAGGGTATTTATGTCTTTTAAAACATATATCATTTCTACTAGCATTTTGTACGCGCGATGCGCGAAAATTCATGCCCAATATTAAAATAATATATGTATTTTATACACACATATATGATTTATCATTTATAGAAATTTAATTAAAATATAATCAACTATTGAAGAAAGTGCTGGTTAATTTCACTCTTGCTATCCAAAAAGAAAAGCCCTTTAACAAGTTTCATTCCTTTTTAGCTTTTCTACAACCAGTGTAATACTTTGTGAAGTTTTTAAAAGAGCATCTATTATTAGTCAATCTTCACAAACTCACAGAAGCCTTGCATCCTTTAAAGAGAAGACTCATTCAGACATCAGTCAAGGCTTCCACAAGTTGGAGAAACACAACGACATCTTCCCAACATCTTAGATCTTAGGAAGAAGTTGATAGAGGTGGAGTAAACTCTAGGAGTTGAAAAACCTAACAAGTGGTTGTCCAGCTTAGTGATCAAAGAAGTCAGCTTGGAGTAGTTTGTACTAGGAGTGATCGTGTAAACCCTTTCACGAGTTGTGAAAGAAGAGTGGACTAGGCTTCATTAACAGCCGAACCACTATAAAAATCTCTCTCTATATATCTCTTTAAATTTTGTCATTTATCTTTCTTGCATTTGCATTTAGACCTAACATTAATAATTTTCCAACGAAAGTGTGCAAAGAAGAACCCTAAAACGAAACCAACATTCCGCTGTGCATTTCTCCGAAAGGAAAAAATTTGAAAGAATCGATTAGAGTCGATTCACCCCCCCCCCCCCCCCCCCCCCCCCCCCCGCTCTAGACTCTCTTTGACCCTACCGAGACCAACATTGATGATACCAATCTTGCTAGGATTGTAGACCCCTCTTTTTATTGGATATTTTAATGTTAGACGAAAGTTGAAGCAGCTCACCATGTGATTCGGACTATGTAATACACTTATACGAATCTGAGTTGCATTTGGAGTGTTAAGTCTACTTGAAGAAGTGAAGACCAAGAGAAGAACGAGAAAAAAATTTAGACCGAAATTTGGAAGGGCCTAACTCTCGTATAACCATCAAATGATAAGGAAGATCATTTGACTGAGAGGGAAAATGAAAGATGAGGACAATCTTTCGTGTGACTTTCCTGAAACCATAAGTCTAAGTCAGACTTAAAAAGACAATTCTTATAAATGAAACAAGTAGAATGTTATCTAGGTCTCAACACTGGGCAATCATCCTAGACAAAAGGAGTCTTAGGAATGATATTCACCAACACCAAGGAGCATTAAATGATTAGTACTTCTTGTTAACAAGAAAGGACAAAAAGCCATGATGCTTTTTGACACCAACGGCTACACAATACAGCTGCATTAAATGCTCCATGCCCATAGAGTTGAAATTTCATCTCCTTCCAACGGATGAATTTTTCATCACCTATAAATACATCTCTTCACCACTGAAGAAATGGTTGGTTGTTCAACTGATTTTATCTTTAGAAAAAGCTCTTCAAACAAGTTCATCTAAAAGCTTTTCAAAACTAGTGTGTGGTTGTGAAGTTTTCAAAAAAGCTCATCCATATTTCATACTTCACAACCTTGGAGAAGTCTTGCTGCTTATCACGTGAAAATTCATCCATTCATCAAGTCAAGACCTCAAGCTGTTGGAGAAACACGTCATTCCATCCAACACTCAACTCTGAAGAAGAAGTTGATAGAGGCGGGGTAAACTCAACAAGTTGAAAAACCTTCCAAGTAGTTGTCCGGCTTAGTGAATAAGGAAACCATTTCACACTCTACCTCTCCTTACTTACAGTTGTTTATCTTATTTGCATCACATGTCATACTGACCAGACCATAAGCTTTCATAACGAAACCGTGCAAAGTTCATCTTAAAACGAACATACAATTTCCGTTGTGCATAACTCGAAAAGGAGTTAATATGAAAAATCGATTAGTCTATTCACCCCCTCTCCCCCCCCCCCCCCCCCCCCCCCCCCCCCCCCTTTCTAGACTCTCTTTCGACCTTACCGGGACCAACAAAATGTTACAGACTATGTGGCAAATATAAGAGAGGAATGTATAGTATTATCATTAGCAAATTATGGTCCACAGAGTGTTGTGTGGACCATAATAAAAAATACATTTTTAATATACCAAATGTACATTATTTTTATACTGAATATACATTATACAATATAATGTATACTTATTAGTACAAAAATAATATACATCTCCTAAATACAATGTACATTTTTAATATACTAAAAATACATTCTTTTTAAACTGAATGTACATTATTTTACAGTATACAAAATATGATTCACACAATAATCATCAATCACCATCGTTTTTTTCATTGGACAAATTAGGCCATTAGGGACATGTGGGCCAACTAGTCACTATTGAAAAGTAAGTTATTGAGTAATACTTTGTGCTATAATCTATTGAGCTTTAAAATTTACGCCTGACTTAGTTGCTGTGGTTGACTAAATGGCTAATGCTTGTCTTCATAACTCTTAACATAATTTACTAATATCGTATGGAAATAATATGCTAGTGTTTAACATTTTCATGTTGCGATTCGTCACCAAATTAAGAATGCAGTAAAAAAGAAAAGAAAAGAAAATAAATAAATGAGATATATAAGATGGCAAAAAGTACTACATATTACTTTAAAATTTATAAATCATTTCAAATATATTACAATTATTTAACATTATAAATCTATACATTAGGTTAAATTTTCTATCATACATGAAACAATTAATTAAGCCAATGTGAAAACGGTTTATAAGATACGGAGTATATAAGAAAGGAAAATGTTAGATGTACTCCCATTCTCAATGAGCAGGGCGGAGCCAGGATTTATTGGTACATGGGGTCAATTACAATCAGGACAGGCCCCCTGATACTATCATGTGGCTCTGTCACTGTCAATTACTTTTCGTGTTACGTGTATATATTTTATTGAGTACAAAAAAGTGAATGAATAAAAATAGTGGTCTTTTTTTTTTTTTTTTTAATTCAATCATTCATGATACCACAGAGAGTAGAAAATCCTAACTATAATAAAGTCAAATAATTTTTGGGCAAAATTCCCGCCCAGCCATTACGATGCCGTTTTGTTTTTTGTTTTTTGTTTTGTTTTGTTTTTTTTGTTTTTTTTTTTTTGTTTTTTTTTTTTTCGCAATTCAAATAGGAGACGTGTATTAGGCCTGAAATTTAGGGGAGTGGGCTATTGGCTATTGCGTGTGAAATAAATTTTTTCTCTCTGTTTCGCAATTCAAATGGGAGCCGTGTGTGTTAGGCCTGAATTTTAGGGGGGTGGGCTATTGGCTATTGCGTATAAAATTAGTCAAATGGGTATGGGAGTGTTAAAGTACAGATATTGTGTATTATTTTATACATTACCCAGCCGATCAACTTCTACACCTATACATCTACACAGCCTTATATATAGAAAAGGGTTACAAGGAAACAAAAAACGAGTGCTGCAAATCCTGCAATCTGCTTTAGATGCTTCAACTGTAAAGCACAACAATTGAAGCTTGATGTCTAGCCACTTTGTTCTTGGGTCTCAAATCCATCTTTATCACACCCGAAATGCCATGAGTACTTTTAGAGCACACATATGAGTTGTCTGAATCAAGAACAAAAAAACAATCAAAAGCATGAAATGCTTATTTCATGATGCAGAGGTAAGTAGATAAATTTTGTAATTTTCTTTCAACAATATACATGGAAAGTAAGTCTTTGCTATTCGTCTTGCATTTCAGAGTTGTTAGTTTTTTTATTATTCATTTCTTAATTGAAATATTGTGTTCCGTAGATTGTGAGGTTTGCTACAAAATTGGTTTTCACCATACTTCCAAGGAGTTTGTTGAGTTTAAGAATGGGTCAGTATTAATGCACTATCTTCTTTTTTTTTTTTTTTTTTTTCTATAAAATATGTGGTAGGTGTGGTTGAGAGGGGAAAATATTACTTAAAAAGGGCATATATAGAGATGAAAATGAATGAAGTGAATGTGTCTGTGGACTCCCGACAGTGAATAAGTTGGCTGATGAAATTGTCAATAAACAAAAGTAATGTTCAATTAATATGTACTCTGCTTCTGTTTTTTATTTCTATGTGGTGGGTTAGTAGGATAATTTAAAAAAACAAAAAAGATCTGTCCAAAGATTGAAACTAATTACTCCAAAGAAGACCTCATTCTCATGACATTTGCCTTTTCTTTATGGATTATGGAAGAGAGGATAGGCTGATAGGGGTAGCAATGACTGGGATTTGATCTAGGTTTAGTTTTTCTAAAACAATTTCTAAAAATTGTGTTGCAACTTATAAATCTAGGGTAGAAATGTATAGAGATGTTTGGTTCTTTTTTATTCTGTTTTTTCTATTCACATGTATTATGATAATAAAATCCATATTATTATTTTAGGTAGGAACAATGGTGTTAGGAGACACAAAAAAATGGCATTGACTCCTTTATCATCACTTGCCAGCAACTTTCAATTGTTAGGGTTTTTGCTTTTAAAATAAATTAAATTTAGAAAAACTCTATATATTTTGTATAATTGAATAGGTTACAAGTTACACAATAGCCAATACACACAACCTATTCACTTTCCCCATACAGCAAGCCCTACTACCATGCAGTAATAATTGATAATACACATTTATTACCCTATAGTAATAAAATATTGAGTTATGACATTCCAGAAAGGAATATGTGCAATGCATATTCATTTTGAAGCAACAACTTTTTCATCTGAATGGAGACAAGCAAATTGAAAAGGTTGAAGGGATCAACGACCATAGGGAGATTGTTGAAGATAAAGGTATCATGAAAGCATACCTGGTGTGCTAGGTTTGACTATTTTTCATGCTTTGCTTTCCATGTGACTTAATTCTGCACCATATTCATAAAAAAACTGAAACATGCACCCGTGCGCTGCACAAAAAAAACTAGAAAAAATCATGCACTTGGAAAAAAAATCATGTTTTAATAAGAAAAAATTATTATTTTATCTGTTTTGCATAGTCAATAGTACACAGATGTTATGAAATGTTTTTTTCACTTATTTTATTAGTCCTTAATTATTTTCCATTCCCATTATGCATGCTTAAATTTTATTTATTTTCCCTTATATTCTACCATTGAATTGTTATTTGTAATTGTGTGATTTTGTATTTAGTTAAGAATGCTGTTTTTTAAAATGTATAAACAGCCATACGTTTCAATGTGTTTCACATCGGTGATTTTGTCTTTTTGTGTGGTGTATATGTACATGCAAAGAAAAATATATCAATTATAAAAGAAATTACATTTTAACGGTACGTGTTTCCTGTAAATCTCTGTTTTTGGTCGCTCCTACATAGTTGAATTTTCTCCCCCAGTGTCCAAGATTGCGCTAAATTATGAGGGAAAATTTCATACAGAGAATAGAAGTGTTAGATTTTGCATCTGAAATCATAAATCCTAATTAACAATTTAATCAAACTGGGCAGAGATTGTCTACAATACAGTATACAAACGATAGAAAATAAAGAAAAAGGCTGTTTACATGCTTTCTGGTCAGACCTGTTGGTCTTTGGTGACGCTCCCTGATCTTCTACCTCTAATTGACTAAGCTCTTAGAGATGTACTCAGTCAGACATATCTGTAGTATTTCCAACGGCTATTTCCTCCCGTCGTACTGATTGGTGTACTGATAGGTATATTTTACACTCATATTTTAGGTACATCTTTATAATAATTTTGCATTAATTATTTACTATTATATATTAATTATTCCATTTTAGAATTTAATATATAATATATAATATATAATATATAGAATATATATTACGTACTATCTAAAATATATATATATATATATATATATATATATATATATATATATATATATATATATATATATATATATTTATTTATTTATTTATTTATTTATTTATTATGTACTAGTTTACAGTTTATACATATATATGCGTTATATATATTTTTTAGTATTTATATATTTATTATTTTAGTATTAGTTTATTCCACTCCCTAATTTCTTAACATGCAACGAAATATTGAACCTTATATTTTATTTGCTTTGTACATGGCGTGTGACAAAGAGGAGTCGTCAACATTGTGCGAAGATTGCGGCAAGACTGAGCAAGATCCATTCGTACGGCGCAAAAATAGGAATGAATTGAATGGTAGAATTCTATTTTGAGAATACTATAAATAGAATAAGCTTTCTATTGTAAAATGTTCATTCTTCCCCTCTCGAATATTCTTTAAGGTTGTTATCAATGTCCATTCGCGGCTAATTTCTAGTTTGGTTTAGTGAATTGAAGCCCCGGAGTTCATTACGCTGTAAGGTTATTTATTTATTTTTATTATATATATTTTTATGCATTTGAGTATTAAATATTCTTCTAAATTATTTGAATAGTTGTATCATTTAATTGCTAGGGAGGCCTACTAGTTATTTATTTGATATAATTATTTGCTATATTAGATAATGTTGTGCTACAAATTACTCTAATATTCAGTAGCAACTGGGTTAATTATTGACGGCTTAGTGATAATTGGACTCGGGTAGAATATTTTCCTAAATTAAATGCAACCGCTTGTGCTTGTGTTATTTAGTTTGTCGGTTTTCCTAGTTCCTATTGCTGCTATTAAATTAAATCTATAGCGCTTGTCTTAGGTTATTTAGTAGTTAGGGGTAATTAAACCGCGTGTGCTTTAGTTACCTACAACTAAGGGAAAACGGAAATGAAATAATTTCACGACAAATATTCAATTGCATATTAATTACTTTATTAATCAATGATCAGTGTTGAATTCCGGTGGTGGATCTTTACTAACCAAGGTCTCCTATTATAAGTGTTTTCGATATATTATTTTCATTGCTCTATTCGTTCAATTAAATTTCTTGTTTATTTAATTTCTCTTTTATTTAATATTTATTCTCGATATATTCCAAACCCCCCATTATTTCCTTGAGCACAAAAGTTAAACTAGTCACTTCTCGTGGGATCGATCCTTACTCCCGCTACTACGTTTGTAAGGTTTTAATTTGGGAGCCTACGACAGCTCACCAAATTTTGACACCGTTGCCGGGGAGATTTTCTAGCTTATTTTGTGTTTGTTTATTTATTTAATTATTTATTTTGTTATTTGTTTATTTGTTTTTAATTTGTCCCAAAAAAATCATCAAAAATATAATTTTCTTTTCTTTCGTTACTTTTACATAATTGCTACACTATCTTTAACGGTTTATGCCTATAACTCGATCTGCTAACAAAGAAGTCTTGCCATACAATCCAGAAATTGAAAGAACTGTACGCAGGTGGAGGAAACAAGCTTTGAGGAAATTAGAGTTTAGTGATCTGGCTACCGATTCTACCGATTCTACCAATTCTAATTTAGAAGAGGAACCCATGGCTCAAAATCGGACTTTAAAAGAGCTTGGAGCTCCAAATTTGGATCAGCAACCTTTATGCATTACTTTTCCCGCTCTGGATGCTAATATACAATTTGAACTAAAATCTGGGTTAATTCATCTTTTGCCTTCTTTTCATGGACTTGCAGGTGAAGATCCGCACAAACACTTAAAGGAATTTCATGTGGTGTGTTCAAGTATGAAACCCACAGGGGTTACTGAAGAACAAATCAAGTTGAGAGCCTTTCCCTTTTCGTTGAAAGATTCAGCGAAGGATTGGCTATACTATCTACCTTCTGGGAGCATCACCACATGGAATAACTTAAAGACATCATTCCTTGAAAAATATTTCCCAGCTTCAAGGGCGGCCAACATTAGGAAAGAAATCTGTGGTATAAGGCAAAACAATGGATAGTCCATGTATGAATATTGGGAGCGTTTCAAGAAACTATGTGCAAGCTGCCCACACCATCAAATTAGTGAGCAATTACTCATTCAGTACTTTTATGAAGGACTTTTTCCAATGGATAGAAGCATGATTGATGCTGCGAGAACTCTAATTGCAAACATGGCTGCAAATTCTCAACAGTTTGGCAATAGACTTGTCCAACCGTCTAAGCAAGTGAATGAGGTAAATATTTCTGCTCTTGAACAACAAATTAATGGTTTAACTACTCTTGTTCGTCAATTAGCAGTAGGCAATATGCAAACTGTAAAAGCATGTGGAATTTGCTCGGTAGTTGGGCACCAAACTGATGCCTGCCCAACTCTTCAAGAAGAACCTATTGAACAAGTTAACATGGCTGGAGGTTTTCCTGGACAACCTCAAGGTAAGTGTTAGGAATAAAGTGTAATGGTTTTGATATGCCAAATTTGTATTTGTAGATCCCCCAATTTTATTTATAGGTCTAGTAGAGTCTTAGACCATGATCGGGAAATTATTTAGTTATGAAAAGAGAAAAACAGAGGAAAATGGATGAAAATAGAAGAAGAAGATATAAAGCCGAAAATCAAGAATTTGTCTGGAGAAAATGACAAATTGAAGAAGAAGATGAATGATACAATATTCACGTCGCTACTACTCAAAGAAGATATTCCAGAAGAATTTTCGTGAAGAAAATTACGAATTGAAGAATGCATGAAATTAACTTGGAGATCAAGCATCTATGGAAAGAAAGGAGTACATCAAAGAAGATTGGAGATTTACTCAATGAGGTGTACGGACGAAGTGGATGATGCTTGATATATTATTCGAAATGGCTCAAGTTCGAAACTTACCATCAATAATTTTACAAGGTAAAATTTGGGAAGCCAAATTAATTTAATCTGATGGAGTTGGGCGCTAGTCTACCTATGGGCGCCAATTACAAGTGGAAATTGGGAAGCAATTTCACTTGGGTGGCAATTGAGAAGCAATTGCACTTGGCTAGCCAATGTAGAATTGAAATTGGGAGCCAATTCAAGTTGTAGTATGGGATGCAATTCAGATTGGGGAAGCAATTGAAGTTGGGAGCCAGTTTCAGAGAAATCGAAATCAATTCAAGTTGGGAGCCAATGTAGAATTGAAATTGGGAGCCAATTCAAGTTGTAGTATGGGTAGAATTGAAATTGGGAGCCAATTCAAGTTGTAGTATGGGATGCAATTCAGATTGGGGACCAATTAAAGGAAGACATTGAGGAGCAATTGAATTGAGATGCACCAGGAGATGTTGGGAGCCAATTGCAAGTCAAAGTCAATTGGGAGCCAATTACAAAGGAGAAATTCAATTTGGGTGTCAATTACAAGTCAATTGACATTGGGTGTCAATTACAAAGGAGAAATTCAAATTGGGTGGAAGTTCAAAGCCAATTTGATATCTGAGAACACCCAGACGTGAGAATGAAGAAGATGAAGCAGAACTTACAGTGAAAAATATTCTCACAAGGAAAATACTAGTTTAACTAGTATGGGATTAAAATAAAGATTATTTTTGAATCCCAAAGATACAAGGACTATTTCAGAGCTGATCAGAGAAGCCATTCTACACCAAAACTGAGACCCAGATATTTCCACTCAACGTTAAAACAGAGGAATATCAGATGAAGTTTGGAAGCTCATTTACAATGGAGATGAAGATCTTTTCAAACGGCTAGCTTATCTCTTTCTGACATTTTTGCAGAAGATAAGATAAGATCTCTGACATGGGAGCGTCTCTATCCAACGGACAAATTCCCATCCAGCTATAAAAAGATGAAGATATGAAGACTTGAAGAAGAGAAGAGCAGTAGAGCAGATCACGAACTCACGAACAAGAGAGCAGAAAATTCGAATCCATCAAAGGATCGAATAGAGCAATTAAGCTTCTAAGAGCTAAAATCTTCAAGTGTGAGAAAAGAACTCAGAGAGCTTCAAAAGAGAAAAATATTCTGAGAGTTCTAAAACAGAGCAAAGCAGAGCGAAAATATCAAGTACTTTACTTGATATATTCAAAGAGAGAAAACACTCAGAGCGTTCAAGAGAAACCATTCCAGAGTGTTTATCTTCATAAAAGAGACCTGCGCATCATTGAAGATCATCTACAGAGTCTCAGAAGTTGGAAGCAAAACAACACTTGTTTTGGAGCAAAACAAGAGAAGGGAGGAAAGTAGCACGGAGCTGTGAAATCCTGGATTGTCACACGGAGCTGTGAGATCCGAAGCAGCAGTGTCGGAGGCACTGGGCATGATTGGTGTGGGCTTGGTGATCAAAGCACCAGATCACGGATACGTTTCTACCGGAGTGTGGAAGACGGGGGGAAAGTAACGCGGAGTCGTGAAATCCTGGGATAGTAGCGCGGCGACGTGAAACCCGAAGCAGCAGTGTGGTGTCACTGGGCGTGATTAGTGCGGGCTTTGTGATCAAAGCACTAGATCACGGAAATTCATTGTATTTTGGAACCAAGGAGTGGTAGATATAGTGAATTGGCTCTTGGAGAAAAGAGCAAGTGGAGTAGGAGGATTACACCACCTCGCGAACCACTATAATTGTCTTGTGTTCTTTACTGCTTTCTTTACATACCGCTCTTTACATATTCGCTCTCACGAAGATATACTGCTCACACAATCTCACACACACTTTATGTTTATTTATTTCCGCTGTGCACCATACTCTAACAATCTAGTTAAGAGTTTTGGTTTATCTCTGTCTTAGCAATTGTTGTGCTGTGCGAAAAAGTTTGAAAGTCTATTCACCCCCCCCCCCCCCCCCCCTTCTAGACTTTCACCTAACCTCTTTTGGGACCAACAATTGGTATCAGAGCAGGTGTTTACCCGAGTCAAAATTGTCCCTAAAGTGGGTCAACTATTTTTGACTGCTAGACAGATCCATTCTACAAAGTGTGTGAATTGGATTAATCTTTCATATCTCTCGTGATGATGATGAAGAAAGATTTAGCTCAAAATCTATTATTCTCTCTTGATAAATTTGATGATTGGAAAGTTCGTATGCAGGTACACTTATCGGCTTTACACGATGAAATGTGGGAAGTTATTTCCACTGGCCCTATAGAAATATTAAAAGTCAATACGGCGTTTGTTATATCCCCGGATGCTCCACAGTACGTACAAAAGCCAAAACCGGAATGGACATCGGACGATAGAACGCGAAATAAGTTTGACAATATTGGCAAAGATATTCTATTCAAAGCCGTTGATGATACAATATTTCCGAAGATCCGAAAGTGTGCCACTGCCAAAGAAATATGGGAAACTCTCATCAAGATTGGCGAAGGAGATGAACAAGAAAAAGACAATAAGCTCACAATCGCCATGAAGAAGTTCGAAGATTTCAAAATGCTCTCAAATGAAAGTGTTGCAGACATGGAAGCTCGAATGATCAAAGTTCTTGGAGAGATTAGTGATCTTGGCAAAAATATTAGCCAAAAAGAAATTAATCTCAAAATCCTACGAGGCTTACCATCTGCATGGGATATGAAGGTTACGGCTATGCGCGATCACCGAGATCTAAGAATGTTGTCAACAGACAAATTATTTAGTGATCTAAAAGCATATGAGTTCGAAATGAAGGCCAAAGATGATGATGTACATGAAGCTCGAAATTCTGCTCTAATGGCCGAACAACCGTCAACCTCCAGGTCAGTAGATAATAATGTTGATTTTATGACTGACGAACAATTTGCTCTTTTTGTCAAAAAGTTTAGAAGGTTTATGCGAAAAGGAGACAACAAAAATTCTGCTCGTGGAAAATTCATCTCTCGCATAACACAAGAAGAAAAAGTCGAAGAAAATAAGGATTTGTGCTACAATTGCCGCAAACCCGGACATTTTAAAATAAATTGTCCGTATCCGATCGTTAGCAAGTATCAAGGCAAAAATGTTGAATCTACGCCGAACAAATCCGAAAGCAAAAGGTTCAAGCGCGACAAAAGAAAAGCTCTCGTTGGCAACGAACCAAACGAAAATGATGATTCGGAGGATTCATCATCAAGCGATGAAAGTTCATATTCGGACGATGATACGGCGCTAATATGCAAGCTAATGGAGTTGAGTACAAGTGAAGATTGTCTTATGGCTCTTGACGCAGAGGAAGAAGAGGTAAGTTCTAATTCTTTCAATTCTGTTAATTCCTCTTTTTCTCGTGAATCGATTGACAATCTAATGCGAGAATGTCAAGAGATTATGCTCACTCATCCTCAACTCAAGGAGCGCAATAATATTCTAATTCTTGAAAAAGAAGAAATGAATAAAAAATTGCAAGATGCTTTACTTGAAGTGAGTAAATTGAAGAATGAAAATATTCATCTTCAAGAAGAGTGTAAAGCAAGAGAGGTTAGAGAACATAATCTTAGAGCTACTATTGCTACGTTCACTAATTCGTCTAAAATTATAGATAAAATGGTGAACATGCAAAAGCCATCAGGAGATAGAACCGGAATTGGTTATGACTCCACATGTTCTCAAACCCCTCAAAATCTGACTAATTCTACTACTACTTTAAATAATAAAGTTCAAGTGGTAAAATTTGTTAAAAGTCAGAATAGCACAATGAGACAAGGACTTGGCTATCAATCAAACGCAAAGTTGAATGTTGAAAGGCCGAAACAAGTTTATACTACGGCAAAGCAACAAAAATTCTACAAGCAAAGATATGTCAAAGAGTTAAGTGCAAAAAGATTTCATAGAAAAGAGGGAAGCTTTTCTAGAAATAAAGTTGGGAAATTTCATCCAACTCAAAAAGATTGGTTGTGCAATAGATGTAATACTTTTTATAGACCAAAGCAACCATTCTCTTCCCAGGTGCCAAAATATAAAAATAATTTTCAAAACCCGGCGCCAAAAATATTTTCTAATGTGAGTTATGATTATCGTGTCTCAAATGGTTACAAATCGCCTCATCTTAATTCAATAAGATCAAGGTGGGTTTGGTTACCAAAAATCACTAACAGTGAAGGACCCAAGCAAGTATGGGTACCTAAAATTAATTAATCTTTTTTGCAGGATGTTTGGTACATCGATAGTGGTTGCTCACGCCACATGACTAGAAATAAATCATATCTAGTGAATTTCAAAGAAATCGATGGACCAAAAGTTATATTCGGAGGAAATCAAAATTATGGAATTACAAAAGGAGTTGGCACGATCAAGAAAAATGGTTTGAGGATTGAAGATGTTTCTTCCGTTGAAGGATTAAAATTTAATTTGTTGAGCACTAGTCAATTTTGTGATAAAGGCTATCTTGTAGAATTTTCTAAAGATAATTGCCTAATCAAAAATGAGCTCACAAATGAGATTATTTTATCTGGAAAACGGCAAAAGAACATGTACATTGTGGATTGGAGCACTAGCAAAGATTCAGTGTGCTTAATGACCAGAAATTCAAATGAAGCTAATTGGGAATGGCACATAAAGCTCAACCACTTAAACTTCAAGACCATCAATCAACTTGCAAAGAAAAATCTAGTAGAAGGCTTGCCAGATATTATCTTCAAGAAGGACCAAGTGTGTGACGCATGCCAACGCGGAAAGCAAATCAAATCGTCATTCAAATCAAAGACACACGAGTCAACGTCAAGACCGCTAAGCTTACTACATATGGACTTATTTGGACCGGTTGATCCAATAAGTGTAAGTGGTAAGAAATATACTCTCGTTGTTGTTGATGATTTTTCCAGGTACACTTGGACCGTGTTTCTCAAGAAGAAAAATGAAGTTGAGCAAGTTCTACCGAAGCTGTTGAAGCAACTACAAAATGAGAAAGAATTGCAAATATCAAAAATACGAACGGATCGCGGAACCGAGTTCGTGAATGGAGTTATACAAGCTTTTTGCAATTCACATGGAATTTCTCATCAATTATCTGCCGCAAGAACACCGCAACAAAACGGTGTTGCCGAAAGCAGAAACCAAACGCTCAAAGAAGCCGCACGAGTGATGATTAGTGCTGCCGGTCTCCCGAAACGCTATTGGGCGGAAGCTATCAACACTGCTTGTTACACACAAAATCGAAGCATGATCCATAAGCAGTACAAGAAGACGCCATACGAGCTATATAAAGGGAGAAAACCAAATATTGGTTATTTTCATATTTTTGGATGCAAATGTTTTATTCATATTAATGATAAATTGCATCTAAAAGCTTTTGATGAGCGTGCAGATGAAGGAATTTTTCTAGGATATTCAGCTACCAGCAAGGCGTACAGAGTTCTGAATAAAAGATCAATGGTGGTTGAAGAATTCATACACGTGGTATTTGATGAAAAATCACAAATAAAAAATGGCGCTCTGGACGAAGAAATTGCACAAAATGGTAACGAGTGTCATATTGATTTTTGTGATACTAATGATACGTGTGAAGATGATGTTTTGCAGGGAATGGATGAGTTGGAAATTAATTCTCTAGAAAATCCCATCCCTCACCCAGAAGAAGTTGGAAATTCTTTAAATAATAATTTTGGGAGTGATGCCTCACGTGGGAATGGAAATGCAGTACAAGTTGGTGATCCAATTAATGATCAAATTGCATGTGATGTTGGTAATCAATTTCAAGACAATTTAATTGATGAAATTCGAACCAACACTGCAAATTCACAACAAATGGATCCACCCAGTACCATGCACCCATTTCAACCAGATTTAAGATGGCTCAAAAATCATCCTCCAGAATTAATTATTGGGAATATCCATGAAGGCGTGAAAACAAGATCATCTACCATGGAAGCACTGTTCACGTGTTATCTATCTCAGATTGAACCAAAAGAAATTGACGAAGCTCTCAATGATCCGGATTGGATAAATGCTATGCAAGAGGAGCTCGATCAATTCAAAAGAAATGATGTTTGGGAACTTGTTCCAAGACCGCCGAACCACAATGTTGTAGGAACCAAATGGGTCTTCCGGAACAAAGCAAACGAAGAAGGCGTTATTGTTAGGAATAAAGCAAGGCTCGTTGCAAAATGATACTCTCAAGAAGAAGGAATTGATTTTGATGAAACTTTTGCACCGGTGGCTCGACTTGAAGCAATCAGAATTTTCCTAGCCTATGCCACACACAAAGATTTCACCGTTTATCAAATGGACGTGAAAAGCGCATTCTTGAATGGTCTACTCGAAGAAAAAGTTTATGTCGAACAACCCCCAGGTTTTGAGGTAAAAGGCGAAGGTGATAAAGTCTACAAACTTAAAAAGGCATTGTATGGGTTGAAACAAGCACCTCGAGCTTGGTATGATACTTTGTCAATGTTCTTGATAAGCTGTGGATTCACCAAAGGCCTTGTTGACAAAACTTTATTTAGAATTCAAGATGGTGATCATATTTTATTAGTGCAAATTTATGTTGATGATATTATTTTTGGAAGCACTAACAATTCTTTGTGTGAGAAATTTTCAAAGCTTATGCAGAATAAATTCGAAATGAGCATGATGGGTGAATTGAATTACTTCTTGGGCTTACAAGTCAAACAACTGAAAGAAGGAGTATTCATCAATCAAGCAAAGTACACTCGCGACTTGATAAAGAAGTTTGGCCTTGATGGAAAATCATCTATCAAAATTCCAATGAGCACATCAACAAGGCTAGACAAAGATGAAGATGGAAAAGATGTCGATCAAACAAAATATAGAGGAATGATTGGTTCACTTCTATATCTTACTGCAAGCAGGCCGGACATTTCTTATGCTGTGGGCGTGTGTGCAAGATTCCAAGCAAATCCAAAAGAAAGCCACCTCATCGCAACAAAGAAGATCATACGATATCTGAAAGGCACAATCAATGTTGGATTGTGGTATCCAAAAGGTACAGATTTTACTCTAACGGGTTTTTCAGATGCGGATTTTGCAGGTTGCAAAATAGACAGAAAAAGCACTTCCGGGACATGCCAGTTCTTGGGGGGAAGGCTTGTTTCTTGGTTCAGCAAAAAGCAAAATTCCATCGCAACTAGTACCGCCGAGGCCGAATATATTGCTGCAGGAAGTTGTTGTGCGCAAATTTTGTGGATGAAGCAACAATTGAAGGATTACGGAGTTAATTGTGATGACGTTAGTATTTATTGTGATAATACTAGTGCAATCGCTATCACTCACAATCCGGTGCTTCACTCAAGAACCAAACACATCGACATTCGACATCACTTTATAAGGGATCACGTTGAAAAGAAAAATCTGAAGATCGAATATATCCCTACGGAAAACCAAGTTGCTGATATTCTCACGAAGCCTTTATGCGAAACGAGATTTTCTACCTTAAGGCACGAGTTGGGAATGATCGAAATGAGCTAAGTATCACTGAACTTAATCTCTCAATTTAAATTGATACTTGTGCTCAAAATTAATTGTTTACGTGGATAAATTGTTTTATGTGTTTCTATGCATGTTTTTATTCGAAATATTTATGTGATAAAATTGCAATATGTGTTAGGAATTTATTTGTGTATTTGCATGTATTATTTAACGTGAGATCATATGTCATGCAAATTAATTTGATAAAATGTGCAATTCGTGATTTATTTGATGTTTTGATTAAAATTGCATGTTTTAATGTGTTAATCAGTTTTTGAGTATGTGTTCATGTTTCTGTAAATTAACTAACTTGTTTGCATGAACAATTTGCTCTAAAAATGATTTACCATGTTTATTTGTTAATATATATGTGCTATGTGCAAAATGTGATTTAATATGTTATTTGTATGTGTGTTTCGTATATATATGCAGTATATGTGATATAAATTGCTATAAAATGTTTTAGAAATCTAGAAATTAGTATTTTTGTTAGTTTCTAAAATATTTTGGAATCTGATTAATATGTTTTATATAAAGTTGTTTTAGGAATATGTGTGTTAATTATGTTAATTTCCAAATTGTATGTATTTTAATTAGGAATGCCGTGTATATGTGTTTAATATTTTGGTATGTGTGATTAATTATTTGTGGAGTAATTTTTGCTACTAACGAGATGTTTGAGTGTGTTTATATCTGTGGTACACGATTTTGAGAAGGAAATCAGGAGACAAAGGAGGAAAATTTAGAGTTTAATTGGGCATCAAACCTCCACCCATAAACTCCTACCCTTTCTAAACCTCCACCCAACCTAAACCTCCCCCCATAATCCTTTCTTATATCAGCATCCTTCCCAACCGATTCGTTCTCACTCAAATCGTCATCCTAATCCCTCATTAAATCTCCTAGAAACCACTACCCATCACATCCACCGCTTTCTCGACCAATGAAGAGTCACGAAAGCATTCATCACACCTTTTGAAACCAAACGTCGGCTATATCCAAAGGAAACCCTTTCAACCCTTTCATCATTAGCCCACACGATTCTAGCACCTTCCTAGGCCTATAAATTAGGACCTGAAGCAAACAAATCTGTGTGGAGATTTCTTTTGTTTGTATCTTTTTTTTTTGCAGGCTTCAATGACTCCAAAGAATCAAGAAAAGAGAAGATCATCCAGGAGAGTGGCTGAGCAAGCAAGACAAGCGATGCTGAGGGCTCGACGTGCTGCAAATGGAGGACATGAAGTTGGAGACACACCTAGCGATCCTCTCATCCTATTTTCTGAAGAAGAGGAAGGACAACCACCGACCAAGGATCAAGTTCAAAAAGGTCCGAAAGTCTCAGCAGTGCAGCTACGACGCTCGACGCCATCACCACTGTCCTCTCGTCCTCTAACCCGCAGCTTCAAGCGATCTGCTCAACTCTCAATAGAACCCGGATTAGTCTATACTCTGAAGTCAAGCTCTCCGTCTCCACCGCATGCTGATCTTGAGACTAATCACGGCACTGGTCTCTCTGCTGATGAAGCCAGAATATGTGATGTGACCTGATCCAAAAATGTTATCTCTCTTTCTCCCTAAGAAGGAGATAAATAAAATTTTTGGATGTTTTTGCTACTGGTCTTGTCTATCTCTATTTTCTCTTTGCCTCTCTCTCCTACAAAATGAAAAATCCCTACGTATATAAAAAGATCAAAAGTCTCGTAGCCAAAAAGATACATAAAAAAATATATGAATAAAAATAAAATAAAAAGAATTAAAAAACTTATCTATTATGGCTACAAAAGGGATAAAAGAAAAAATGATTAAGAGGAGAAGTGTCAGTACGAGAAGAAATAAGAAGAACAAGTGTCAGAAGAAAGAAGAAGAGATATACCAGTGGAAGTTGCAGTAGAAGTTGCTACTGAGAATAGACTGCAAATCACAAAGGATTTATCCAGTATATTGCCGATACACCATACCGAGTCTACCATGCCTACCATGGACCCTGTTCTAGAAAATGAAGATTTATTTACAGAGAACTACACGAGAACAGAGGTCTTAGAAGAAGAAATTGGTGATCTCAATCAAGAAGCCGAATCACCTGAAGAAGAAGGGATGCAACTTATTGATACAGTTGTTCTCACAGATCCGAATAGAAGTCCGTTCGGATCCCCTCAAAACTTTGTGCAGATGGATGAACAAGAAGATAACATATTCTCATCCTTATTTGCCAAAGTGGCCGAATCCAGTGATGTTGTTTGTCAAACAATTGGAGAAAAATTGGTTGAACAAAACCAAATGCTAGAACAACAACACACGGATACCCGAGTCAATCTGAAAGAATTAATGGAGCGTCAAAATTCTTTGAAGACTCAGATTGACAAAGCAGAAAGAATTCTGAAAGGAGAAGTGACGAAAGGCTTACTTGAAGTCATTCAGCTCATGAAGAAGGAACGTGAAGCAGCTGAAAAGATTCACAACGAACGTCACTTGCGACAAATCAAGGCGATTCAAGACCAAGAAAGCCGAATCAACAAACTTGAAGCTGAACTCGCAGTTACAACAAACAAGCTGGACAACGTGCAAACCGTTTCCATTGAAACGCACAACAGTGTTGAAACTGTGAAGGCAAACCAAGACCGAGATTTTAAGACCCTTGCATTTTTGGTTGATAACGCCAAAAGGGGGGAAGAAATTCTCAGTCACTTGGCTTTGCAACAACAAGAATTTATTCTTGGAAGTCAACAACAGCCAGTAATGTCTACTCAAGGTAGAGGCCGAAGCCGCGGACAATCATCACAAGGACCATCTCAGATTGGTTTTGCTCAGTTCGCGAATCCTAGTCTTGGTACGAGTACATCAAAGGTTGCTGAACAGCGTGGCTGGTTCGAATGCTCTAAGGGTACCGCCACTCAGACAACAATATGGACCAAAGAAAATTTACCAAGCATGATCAAGAAATGGCCTGCAGCCGATCAAGCCCAATGGATCTCGGAAAAGAATAAAGAAGAAGAAGGTAAAAGGAAAAGAATCGAGATGTGGTATGAACTAAGAGATTTCACCGGAAATATGGGCATGAATCTTGGAGAAGAAAGAAGCTTCGAAGAATGTGTCTTATGGTGGGAAAACGGAGTTCTTCCGGGCAACAACATCAAAGAAGCTTTTGGACATTACATGGTCGGACAGCTTACAAAGAAATTTCAGAATGCAAAGTTCAAAGATGATTTCTTCAAGCTCAGAGAACATGTCAAAGAAATTTTGAAGAAAGACTTTGGTGTGAAGAAACCCAGAAGGTAATCTGAAAATTCTCTTAAGCTGATATTCTCTATTTTCGAACCTCTGTTGCGTTTTTCTTTATAAATTCGAAATATATCAATAATAATTTCCCATGGTCTGTTTTGAGTCTTTAATTTTATTTGTTTAATGTAATTAGACTTTCGTGAATTAAAAGAAAAGAAATATGTCAAACGCACGACAAAATTAAAAATTGATGATGATCAAAATAAAAAATAATTCAAGATGCGTTTAGGAGCTTGTCTAAAAATTTAATTCACAAGTTTCTTTTGATTGTGTCTAGAAAACCATTTGTTAAACTCTTCTTGGCTTTGTCAAATAAAATTGAGCAAAAAGATTATTTTTCAAAGACTTAAAGCCAATGACTGAGTATAGGTTTTGACATTATCAAAAGGGGGGGAATTGTTAGGAATAAAGTGTAATGGTTTTGATATGCCAAATTTGTATTTGTAGATCCCCCAATTTTATTTATAGGTCTAGTAGAGTCTTAGACCATGATCGGGAAATTATTTAATTATGAAAAGAGAAAAACAGAGGAAAATGGATGAAAATAGAAGAAGAAGATATAAAGCCGAAAATCAAGAATTTGTCTGGAGAAAATGACAAATTGAAGAAGAAGATGAATGATACAATATTCACGTCGCTACTACTCAAAGAAGATATCCCAGAAGAATTTTCGTGAAGAAAATTACGAATTGAAGAATGCATGAAATTAACTTGGAGATCAAGCATCTATGGAAAGAAAGGAGTACATCAAAGAAGATTGGAGATTTACTCAATGAGGTGTATGGACAAAGTGGATGATGCTTGATATACTATTTGAAATGGCTCAAGTTTGAAACTCACCATCAACAATTTTACAAGGTAAAATTTGGGAAGCCAAATTAATTTAATCTGATGGAGTTGGGCGCTAGTCTACCTATGGGCGCCAATTACAAGTGGAAATTGGGAAGCAATTTCACTTGGGTGGCAATTGAGAAGCAATTGCACTTGGGAGCCAATTCAAAAGGGAATTGGGAGCCGATTTCATAGCAATTGAAATTGGGAGCTAGTTTCGAAGCAATTGAAGTTGGGAGCTAGTTTCAGAGAAATCGAAATCAATTGGAATTGGGAGCTAGTTCGAAACAATTCAAATTGGGAGCTAGTTCAGAGAAATTGAAATTGGGAGCAAGTTTCAAATGGAATCAATTCAAGTTGGGAGCCAATGTAGAATTGAAATTGAAATTGGGAGCAAGTTTCAAATGGAATCAATTCAAGTTGGGAGCCAATGTAGAATTGAAATTGGGAGCCAATTCAAGTTGTAGTATGGGATGCAATTCAGATTGGGAGCCAATTCAAGTTGTAGTATGGGATGCAATTCAGATTGGGGACCAATTAAAGGAAGACATTGAGGAGCAATTGAATTGAGATAAAATTCAAAGAAGTCCAATTTTGAAGAAGTAATTG
Source organism: Ipomoea nil (assembly GCF_001879475.1). Lineage (NCBI taxonomy): Eukaryota > Viridiplantae > Streptophyta > Magnoliopsida > Solanales > Convolvulaceae > Ipomoea > Ipomoea nil. The sequence continues at coordinate 3,480,848 of NW_017616843.1, forward strand.
AAGCACCAGGAGATGTTGGGAGCCAATTGCAAGTCAAAGTCAATTGGGAGCCAATTACAAAGGAGAAATTCAATTTGGGTGCCAATTACAAGTCAATTGACATTGGGTGTCAATTACAAAGGAGAAATTCAAATTGGGTGGAAGTTCAAAGCCAATTTGATATCTGAGAACACCCAGACGTGAGAATGAAGAAGATGAAGCAGAACTTACAGTGAAAAATATTCTCACAAGGAAAATACTAGTTTAACTAGTATGGGATTAAAATAAAGATTATTTTTGAATCCCAAAGATACAAGGACTATTTCAGAGCTGATCAGAGAAGCCATTCTACACCAAAACTGAGACCCAGATATTTCCACTCAACGTTAAAACAGAGGAATATCAGATGAAGTTTGGAAGCTCATTTACAATGGAGATGAAGATCTTTTCAAACGGCTAGCTTATCTCTTTCTGACATTTTTGCAGAAGATAAGATAAGATCTCTGACATGGGAGCGTCTCTATCCAACGGACAAATTCCCATCCAGCTATAAAAAGATGAAGATATGAAGACTTGAAGAAGAGAAGAGCAGTAGAGCAGATCACGAACTCACGAACAAGAGAGCAGAAAATTCGAATCCATCAAAGGATCGAATAGAGCAATTAAGCTTCTAAGAGCTAAAATCTTCAAGTGTGAGAAAAGAACTCAGAGAGCTTCAAAAGAGAAAAATATTCTGAGAGTTCTAAAACAGAGCAAAGCAGAGCGAAAATATCAAGTACTTTACTTGATATATTCAAAGAGAGAAAACACTCAGAGCGTTCAAGAGAAATCATTCCAGAGTGTTTATCTTCATAAAAGAGACCTGCGCATCATTGAAGATCATCTACAGAGTCTCAGAAGTTGGAAGCAAGACAACACTTGTTTTGGAGCAAAACAAGAGAAGGGAGGAAAGTAGCACGGAGCTGTGAAATCCTGGATTGTCACACGGAGCTGTGAGATCCGAAGCAGCAGTGTCTGAGGCACTGGGCGTGATTGGTGTGGGCTTGGTGATCAAAGCACCAGATCACGGATACGTTTCTACCGGAGTGTGGAAGACGGGGGGAAAGTAACGCGGAGTCGTGAAATCCTGGGATAGTAGCGCGGCGACGTGAAACCCGAAGCAGCAGTGTGGTGTCACTGGGCGTGATTAGTGCGGGCTTTGTGATCAAAGCACTAGATCACGGAAATTCATTGTATCTTGAAACCAAGGAGTGTTAGATATAGTGAATTGGCTCTTGGAGAAAAGAGCAAGTGGAGTAGGAGGATTACACCACCTCGCGAACCACTATAATTGTCTTGTGTTCTTTACTGCTTTCTTTACATACCGCTCTTTACATATACGCTCTCACGAAGATATACTACTCACACAATCTCACACACACTTTATGTTTATTTATTTCCGATGTGCACCATACTCTAACAATCTAGTTATGAGTTTTGGTTTATCTCTGTCTTAGCCATTGTTGTGCTGTGCGAAAAAGTTTGAAAGTCTATTCACCCCCCCCCCCCCCCCCCCCTCTAGACTTTCACCTAACCTCTTTTGGGACCAACAAGTATGATCCGTTCTCCAATACATATAATCCTGGATGGAGGGATCACCCAAACCTTAGCTATGGGAACTCACAAGGGAACCAGTTTGTTCAGAATCGTTCCAATTTTCAGCAGCACAGACAACCATTTCCTTCAAGACAACAACCAACCCAAAACTTTAGCTAAGGTACGAATCTAGAGGATATCGTTAAATCTCTTGCTACTAACACTTTGCAGTTTCAACAAGAAACACAACTATTCCAACAGGAGACAAGGGCTAGTATTCAAGAAACAAAGGCTAGTATTCAAAACTTAGAAAGACAAGTTGGCCAACTAGCAACTACGGTAAGTCGGTTGGAAGCACAGAGTTCTGGCAAATTACCCTCTCAAACGATCGTTAATCCTAAAGAGAATGTAAGTGCAATTACTGTGAGTAGTATGTCGCTGGAAAAGAACGTCGATCTAAACAAGGGAATAAGTGCAGGGATCATTGTCAATAATAAAGAGACGTCCGAAGGTAAGCTTTCTTCTTTTTCTGATTATGAACCAGTACCCCAATTTCCTCAAGCTCTTTTAGAACCAATAAGAGGAAAATTGAATAATGATATGTATGAAACATTTCGTGAGTGTGAGGCTAATAAACCATTTTTAGATTCTATGAAAAAAATACCTCGCTATGCAAATTTTCTAAAAGAGTTATGCACTTTGAAAAATAAACGAAATAACGGAGTTGAGGAAATGAAAGTGCATGAGAATGTCTCTATGGCTAGTCAAGACAATCTTCCTGAAAAGTGTAAAGATCCGGGTATGTTTACTATCCCGTGCATGATAAGTGGTGTGAAACTTGAAAATGCTATGTTAGATTTAGGAGCTTCTATTAATGTGATGCCATATTCTGTTTATAATTCGTTAAATCTTGGACCCCTGAGTAAATCTAGTATAGTAATTCAATTGGCTGATGGATATACTACATATCCTAGGGGTGTGATTGAGGATTTGCTTGTTGAAGTTAATAACTTGGTTTTTCCTGCTGATTTTTATGTATTGGATATGGAAAATGATAATAAAATTTCTCATATTTTATTAGGAAGACCGTTCTTAAAAACTGCAAAAACTAAAATTGATATTCATAGTGGCATGCTTACTATGGAGTTTAATGGTAAATTTGTGAATTTTAATATTTATGATACCATGAAATCCCCTAGTGATGATAATTTTGCAATTTTTGTTGATTCTTTGAAGTTTGTTAAATTTGATGAAAGTGCTTCTAATGGAAATAAAGAAGAAAAAAATAAAGAATCATCTTTGAGTACTAATTTGCATGAAGGGACTGTTTCTTTGGATACTCATAATCATCGAAGGTACTCCAAAAGACGATGGAAATTTAAAGAAATATCATAAGTCGAGCCAACGACGATAAACAAAGGCGCTGCTTAGGAGGCAACCTAAGGTGTGTTTGTTCCATTCTTTTTCTTTTATTCCCTATTCTCATTCAATAACCCTTATTCTACATGTTTTTATTCAACACTGGGGACAACGTTGATAATAAGTGTGGGGGAGGGAATTTAGTTTTATTGTTTGTTTGCTTATGTCAAAAAAAAAAATTTATTATTTATTTTCTTATTTCATAATTTTAAAAAAATATTTTACTATTATTTTATGCAAAATAAGTATTATTTTGAAAAATAATATTTTTTTCTTTCTTGGAATGCATAACATGATTGAATAAATAGTTTGGCAAGTTGTGATTAGTTTGTTAGCATCTCTTGTTTGATATGTAGTGGCTATATTAAGTAAGCAATAAACCTGTGAGTGTTTTGAGCCATTGACTGACACTTCGGTCTTCTTTTATTCATATTGTGTGATTTCTTCCATAATTTTGTTTCTCTAGAACTTGCCTTGATTCTCTTTTAAAGCTAATTAGACCATGCATGATTCAAATGTGATTAAGGCCATTATTTGGTTTTGAGCCTCACTAGCCAAATAACCGGTTTGTCCTATGATTTATTTCCCTTTGTTAACCACTTTGAGCTTTATGGCCATTCCTTTCTTTATTTTGAACCACGTTGCAAGCCTTTTATATCTAAAATAATGCCTTCACCCAGCTGAATAACTAGTGGAGCAAATTTTGGATTATTTTTTGTAATCTACGTGAGGTTGGGAAGGATAAGTGTAGGGGAGATCACTTACTCTTATTAGTATGATTGAGAGTGAGATGAGTTGTATCTTCGTTGCCAATATGTCGTTGGTCTTCTATGAAAAAAAAAACATGAAAAATTGAAAAATTGAAAAAAATGAAAATGGAAAAATGGAGAATATATGTTTGAAAAAGAAAAATATTGCTGGAAATTTATGAGAAAATGAGAAAGAATCAGCAATTGATTTTGAGTTGAAGTTACTTCTAAATAAACGAAGTAAGGGGGAAATTCTGGTAATACTGAGGAAGCATTCTATACTTTTGAGAATGATAGTCATATTGGAGCCTCAATAGGAAATGCTTTGAGTGAAAAATTGAGGGTGTTGAGCAAGTATCTTGGATTATTTGCTTATATTTTGCTCCTCTAGTTTGAAAGTTATATTTGAGCTACTTTCCTAAATATTTCCTACCTTAACCCTAGCCCCATTACAACCTGTGAAAAGTCCTTATGATTTGTGTCATGCATGACTCTTGTAGTAGTGATTGAGAAGATATGAAAGCCTATGGTAGAGCAATTTTATAGGAATGAACTTGAGTGAAATTTATACCCATCAAACACTTGAGTGATGAGTGACATTCCTGTGAGGGCTTACTTATTTAGTTTTCTCCATTTTCAAACAGGGTGCTAACTTATTAATTGCAGGGTGCTTCAGATTGTTGTTCATGATATGTTATGAGTTTTGGGAATTTCATTTCTATTTACTTCGCAAATAATATTTTTGCTTGGGGACAAACAAACGTTTTAGTGTGGGAGAATTTGATAGGCATATTTTACACTCATATTTTAGGTACATCTTTATAATAATTTTGCATTAATTATTTACTATTATATATTAATTATTCCATTTTAGAATTTAATATAATATATAATATATAGAATATATATTACGTACTATCTAAAATATATATATATATATATATATATATATATATATATATATATATATATATATATATATATATATATATATATTTATTTATTTATTTATTTATTTATTTATTTATTTATTATGTACTAGTTTACAGTTTATACATATATATGCGTTATATATATTTTTTAGTATTTATATATTTATTATTTTAGTATTAGTTTATTCCACTCCCTAATTTCTTAGCATGCAACGAAATATTGAACCTTATATTTTATTTGCTTTGTACATGGCGTGTGACAAAGAGGAGTCGTCAACATTGTGCGAAGATTGCGGCAAGACTGAGCAAGATCCATTCGTACGGCGCAAAAATAGGAATGAATTGAATGGTAGAATTCTATTTTGAGAATACTATAAATAGAATAAGCTTTCTATTGTAAAATGTGCATTCTTCCCCTCTCGAATATTCTTTAAGGTTGTTATCAATGTCCATTCGCGGCTAATTTCTAGTTTGGTTTAGTGAATTGAAACCCCGGAGTTCATTACGCTGTAAGGTTATTTATTTATTTTTATTATATATATTTTTATGCATTTGAGTATTAAATATTCTTCTAAATTATTTGAATAGTTGTATCATTTAATTGCTAGGGAGGCCTACTAGTTATTTATTTGATATAATTATTTGCTATATTAGATAATGTTGTGCTACAAATTACTCTAATATTCAGTAGCAACTGGGTTAATTATTGACGGCTTAGTGATAATTGGACTCGGGTAGAATATTTTCCTAAATTAAATGCAACCGCTTGTGCTTGTGTTATTTAGTTTGTCGGTTTTCCTAGTTCCTATTGCTGCTATTAAATTAAATCTATAGCGCTTGTCTTAGGTTATTTAGTAGTTAGGGGTAATTAAACCGCGTGTGCTTTAGTTACCTACAACTAAGGGAAAACGGAAATGAAATAATTTCACGACAAATATTCAATTGCATATTAATTACTTTATTAATCAATGATCAGTGTTGAATTCCGGTGGTGGATCTTTACTAACCAAGGTCTCCTATTATAAGTGTTTTCGATATATTATTTTCATTGCTCTATTCGTTCGATTAAATTTCTTGTTTATTTAATTTCTCTTTTATTTAATATTTATTCTCGATATATTCCAAACCCCCCATTATTTCCTTGAGCACAAAAGTTAAACTAGTCACTCCTCGTGGGATCGATCCTTACTCTCGCTACTACGTTTGTAAGGTTTTAATTTGGGAGCCTATGACAGCTCACCATGTACATCAAGATGAATTATCATCCTGGAGCAAAAGGGTGTTAAAAAATGGAGGCATCAAGATGAATTATCATCCTGGTGCAAAAGGCGTCAACTTCACCAGACAAAAAAATTAAAAAAAAAAAAAAACAATGAATTGAAGCTCTGTAGTTGCAGCTGTAGTACGGTTTCTAAATTGGTAGAGAGAAGGCAGAGGAAATACTTTCAGACAGAGATGAGTGGATTTGCGTAGGATTAGGGTTTGGGGTTGATTTTATATGTGGGCTTTTAATGGTTTTGGGTTGGGTTAAATATTGGGCTTCTTGCTTGGGCTAAAACAAAATGTATATATATTAATATGTGTAGTTTTGATTAGATTTAGTAGCAATCACTATTTTGTGATCATGGTCCACACAAGCTGTGTGAACTATTTTTTGAAATACTATAAAATAATGAACATTTAATATACATTCAGTATACAAATAATGTACTTTTAGTACATTCAAAATGTACTTTTTTTTTTATGGTCCATGCAATATTATGTGAACCATGATCCACACAATAATTTGCCGTTTAGTAGATATGATTTATTTTAAATAAAAAAGTTATATTTTATATGTTTTTATTTTTTATGCTTTATTATTGTAATACTTATATACTTAATAATGTTAATTGAGAATGTTTTGTGGTTTTTATTATAACATTTAATGAAATTTATTTATACTCAATTGATGTAGAAAATATTGATGGCCAAGTGCATCCCAATATTTGATGTTTTTATTTAAATCCTATTTCAATAGGCTACAGAATTATGATGCCACATCTTTCAATATATATATATATATATATATATATATATATATATATGCACACACACAATTTTAATTGTGCATCGCACGGGTGGAATACTAGATAATGATCATGCAGGTACTAGGGTGTTGGTTCCTCGAATGGCTATGACACCATCAGGTCCAAAATTGTCATTCAAGTTTAAAAGAAGACAATTCTCATTAATGTTTTTATATGCAATGATTATAAAAAAAATTCAGGACAAACGTTATCCCATGTTGGATTGTTACTCCAGAAGTCCATTTTTGTACACGGACAGTTATATGTAGCCGCATCTAGAATAAGCAATTCTAAAGGTCTCAAGATTTTGATCTGTAATGAGTTAGGCAATAGTTGTAATTCAACCACTAATGTAGTTTACAAAGATGTCTTTAATAATTTGTAATTTAAAATAATTTCAGATTTTGTAGCACTAATGCTTATTACTTTTTTTTTTGAAAACCTAATGTTTATTACTTAGTATGTTTAAATCCCTAATTTGAAATCCTACAAGCATTGTAATATCCACATAAAAAATGATTATCTTATAATAAACAATAATAAATTCATTAATGTTAAAATTTTGATCCGTGCATCGCACGGGTATCATACTAGTAAAGTATAAAGGAAAAGTAGATGTAATCTGTCACCATATTAATTAAATTAGATATTAAAGAAATATCTAGGAGCACAACTTGATCAAACAATTGAAGCTATGGGCCAACTTTTGGAAAACTATGCACATTTGAGCCAACAAGTCAGTGGGTGAAAAATTATTGAGTGATACTGCTCTGTACTATAATTGCTATAGCTTTAAAATGTTTACCTAACATGGTTGTTGTGATTGAGTACGTAAATGACTAATGTTAAACTTGATAATTTTCAACATAATTTGTTAACACACAAATAATATGTTAGTATTTAGTATTAACAAGTTTTGATTGGTCAACAAATTGGCACGACTAGAACATCTAGTAAAAAGAAAAATAGGTCATCTATAAATTTAAAAATTATTTCAAATATATTATAGTATAATATAATGTTATAACGCATAAAATATTGTGAGTGTATCAAAACTCACAAGAAAGCCATATGTACTGGATATGAATTTATTTGTTGGCGATATTTGTACAAATAATTAATGTTTTAAATGCCAATGACCTTGTGGTCTAGTGGCATAAAGTGACTTTTCTAAATAAGAGATCATAGGTTCACTGGGATTAGTATTGACTCTTTCTTGCTTTTTTGTGTTTTAATATATAGGTTGAGAATATTGACTATTTTGTGCTCTTTGTACTTTAGTAGGTTGAGAAAATTGTTATGAACAGATACTACACTTGTAACAGAGTTTGTAGTACTAAAAAAAAAAACAAAGGCTTTAAATGCTACAGATAAACACAGATCCTTATCCATGATATTGGGGCAAGTTCAATTCAATTGAGTGATTGAATTGCAATTGCAATTGTTGTTGCCATGTTTTACTTCAATTTATTTTTATTGAATGAAAACAAAGAACAAAACAATTGTTGTAGAGGAAAACCAAGACTTGTTTAACTTCATATTTGCCATACTAAGACAATGTGGCAAGCTAAGACAAACTTCAAGGAAACTCCAATTCCACGAGCAAAAATGAAATCAATTGGTTATCATATACAAGTTGTGTTATCTTATATTCTTGTAATAAAAAAAATGGGAAATTAATTATAACTTTTGTCGGATGATGTATATACACGTCAGAGTATTATTATAGTATACACTTGAGAATTAATTACAGTTTTAAAGAGCAAGTGTATATACTTCAAACAACTTCAAAGATAATATAAGTAAAATCTTTTTGCATAGACCAATTCTAAGAAATAATTAAGGTGTAGACCAATTTTGAGAAATTAATTATAACTAGTGTCTTGACCATTGCAAAAATGTCTAAATTGGTAGCAGGTGGAAAGGTTAGGTAATGGAAAAGCGACCTATATATGCATGCACAAAAAGAAAAAAATTTCTTACAAAATATAATTGCTAAATCTAATAATCATGGGTAATTAAATTAATTTGTACAACCTATTAGTTATTTTGAGTGAGGTTCACTTTTAATTTGGATTTGGTCAAAGTAAACTCAAGTTCTTCAAAGTAAGAGGTTTCCAAATTGATTCTCAAAGTGTGTATCTATTAAATTAAGAAAAATGGAGCTTCGAAAAAGTAAAAAGTTTGTATGTTTGTAATAGTATAAATGCAATTTAACTTTTGAATAAATTACAATTTTGGTACTGTGATTGTTGGATCTTGTTAATTGCAATTTACGACTTTCAAAACTGTTAATTAGTACATTAACTATTTAATTTTTATCAATTTTGATCATTCCTACTGGCCAAATGTCACTGAAAAAATTTAATTAACCAATTAATGTTTAATGTAAGGGACAAAATTGTCTTTCTATGTCCCGGATCGGAGGACCCTTCTTCCCTCTCCCTGCCATCGTTTTCTAATTCCACTGTCTTTCTAATTGGGATGGGATTTCTTAATCAAAGAACATATCTATTCTATTCTATGATGAAATGGAATTTACATAATAATTCTGAATTTGACAAATGAGCGTATCCTAAAGCGTATCTGTAAAGCCACCTGTCCTTGATTGCATTCAAATCCTAGCCATCGTTGATCTTCTATCAGGAAGTGTTAAAGATACAGTAGATCTTCTATCAGAAAGTGTAAGAAATTAGACAACAATGGCGGGAAGAGGGAAGAAGGTTCCTCCGGAATATAGAAAGACGATCTTACCCCTTACATTAAATATTAATTGAATAATTATTTTTTTTGGGTGACATTTGGTCCTCAATTTAGTTAGAGTGATAAAAATTGAATAGTTAAAAGATACTAAATTAATAGTTTTCAAAGTCGCGGATTGCAATTAACAAGACCCAATGTAATTGTCACCGAATCTTATATTACCTTAGAGAATTTTAGATTGCTGGAATGTTAAATTACTGGGTATGTTAGATTAATGTGCTTGGTTAAAATTGAGGTAGGTAATAATTATTATTTTTACTTGGTGTGGGGGTTATCTTTTATGTTATAATTATTATTTTTACTTTAATATCGTTAATATATTTTCATGTATTTCAATACACTTTAAAATTAAAATAAATAGATAAGATAATGGTATTATATATAATTACATGATTTGAAAATATTTAACTAACATAACTTGTGAAACAAAATTATTTTATAAGTTAATATGACGTAATAAAAATAAAATAAAATAGATAATTACAAAAATAATTAAAAATGATGCATATAATAAGTTCACATAAAATATATATTTTATAATAATTAGAATTAAAAGGGAAACAATGTTTAAATATGCACGGTAATCTTGGATAACCTAAGAAATGTAAGGTAATCACAATCCTTTCAAAATCCTATGTGGAAGGTATGTTGCATTCTTTTGGTAATGTTACATTCCCTTGGGAAAGTAAGATAACATGAACTAAACATGGGAATGTAAGCTTAAGAATATTATACATTCTTTTGAATATAGAAGAAATGCTTAGAAGATTAACTCAAACAATCCATATAAAGAAATTAAAAGTTGACATGTTTATCATTTTAAGTAAACTATATTTTATCTTTCATTTTATGATTATGTTATTCAATATATTATTATTTTACAGAGAAAATTGAGTTCAAATGGTGCTCTCTATATATAAAGAACCAAGTGAAATATCATTTTCTAAAAAATAAATAAGTCACTAATATTATTTTGAAATTTACCTTTTTAAAAAGTAGTGAGTTAGAACCACCTTAAAAGTTAAAAGGAACAAAGGATAAAATTTTTTATTTTTTTTTAAAAGCAAAAGGTTAGAAGTGTTTAAATTTTAAAAATATACATTATTTTAGATAAAATAAAAAGAAAAGTAAGATAAATAATTAAATTGGAAGAACTGAGTATTTGCTAACTTAATTAAGAAAAGATGTAATATAATTTCTTAAAAAAAGATGTAATATAATAAAATTTTCTACATTTTTATTAAATGTGGTTTTTATTGTATACATATTTATTTACTTAAAAATGAGAAGTTGTAAAACAAAATCCCATAAATAAAACTATTTAAATCATAACAATAATCATTGTCATCTTTTAGTTTTGATCTTCTCTTGACCCAATAATCATTTATTTACTTTTAACATCTAATTTAGTATAAATGAAAAAATTGATGACAAGTTATTGTTGCAGGATTGAATGATTAGCTACTCTGATTTTTAAAAACAAATTATGTGGCTCTATTGTTGTCGATTGATGATAAATTTAATATTTAGTATAGTACTTTTATACATATTCATTTCGTTTTATAGATGCATACTCATTTGCAAGAAATTGATAAGAAATGCACTAAATTAAATATTTAGTGAAATATATATTGTTTTATAGAGCAAAGATAAATAAGAAATTACCATTCGATGTGAGATTCCAGGATGTCTTTTTCATTTGGATTGTGCCACTCCAATGATTCCCACCATTCTTTCTCACTTTTACGTAAGTTGATCTTTTGAAAGGATGAAGGAAGGTATGGTTGTTTACTAGCTTCATCAATAGGAAGAAATGAAGGCATCCTCTTAATATTTTGACAACGGAAAATGCTTATTTCTTCAATGGAAGGGCAAACCATTTCTCTACCATTGCATATGCTTTTCAATTTTGGCAGCACCTCTAGTCCTAAGTGTTTAAGCTTGGGTAGACATGATATATTTGAGGATGATGACGGTCGGGTATTACTGCTGCCTTCTTCATCCCCAACTCCTATTACCACTTCTAGGTTCTCACACCATACTGCCTCAAGTATCTCAAGATTTTGGAGATTTTGCAATAACGCCTGTGACAACAACTTCTTCATACTATCACAATACCATATATACAGATGTTTAAGGGATGAGAAGGTGCAATCTGGAAGAATAATTACATCTTCTCCCTTAAACAAACTTACTAATCTTTGCGCAGCTTTTGGAGATGCAACTTCTCAGGACACTTAAATGGGGTGGCTGCATTTTCTATTATTTGTTCGCTATCCCAAATCCACTCTGCTTCGAAGGAATTATATACACGTAGTTCTCTCAGATTATTGCTCATTGATTGGAAATGGTCTAATATGCACCCATCTAACCCGTCACATTCCTTAATTCGTAAACGACAAATGTTTGCAGGAAGCAATACTTTAACTTCTTGACCTCTTTTCCCTTCAAAATTGATTTTATTGAAATAAACACTCCTCTCTTCACTTTCTGGCTCTGTATCACAGCAGCCTACAGATATGTGGTAGCATTTAAGTTGCTCAAGTTTTTTAACCAATGTAGTGTTGTTGAAGCTGTGCAAATCATCATAGATGTTTGTAAATTCTTGAAGATGTGTCAAACAATTAACTTCCTCACTCTGCAAGCTCGGACAATAGTGCAAATGGAGGCATCTAAGATTTCTTAGATTTGCTATTACCCCTTTCGGAATCTCCAAGTATTTGCTTGTGTGCCTCATATATAGATATTGGAGATTCACTAAACATCCCATGTCTTGAGGCAATTCCCTAATTCCTTCACAACCATCAATATTTAACACCATCAATTTCTTCAGCTTCTTCATTCCTGGCAAACAACTAATCCTTTCACAACCTTTAAGATATAATCCATAAAGATTCTCCAAATCTGAGATAGAATTGGGAAGACACTCCAGCCCTTTGTTATAACTTAAATCTAGGACACGAAGCTGTGTCCTCATGTACAACAAGAAAGATTCTGGGATTCTTTGAAGCTGCAAGGAATCCATGTAATAAGGCCTTTGCAAAATCAAGGTTGAAAGGCTAGGGCATCTGGGGGAAAAGTCATCTGGAATTTCTTTTATTTCACTTCTCATAAAAGAAACTCTCTCCAATTCAGCGATCCAATGTTTCTCCTCCGGAATTTCAGTGAGATTAGATTTAACCATGAACTTTGAGATCCTTAAAGCCATTTCTCTCATTAAATCATGCATCTTAACATACCCTATTCCGTTATACCATTCCCCCCCTTCCAATAAGAAAACCTTTTCTAGATGATTCAATATGGAATGACCTTCATCTCTATCTTCACATAATCCTTCTGCAATCAACTTTATTATTATTTCATCCTTCGGAATCTTATCATCTTCAGGATACAAACAACAATAAAGGAAACACTTTTTCCACTTTTCACGATCCAATTTGTTGTAGCTAAATTGGAGTATATCAAACACACCTTTTTCCAGCTGATCTCCCATTTGAGGACAACCATTTCGGAAATTCTTAATGGCATTCCTCCAACTGTGGTTATCATTCACCCCTCGCATGCTTGCAGCTAAAGTTTTGAGTGCCAATGGTAAGCCGCCACACTTTTTGGCCAATTCTTTGGCATGTTTTTCAATAGCATCAGTGAGCACAATATCCTTATCTTGTACTAAAACCTCCTTGAACAAATTCCAAGCTCCCTCCTCATTAAAAACATCAACTTTGAACAGCTTGTCGCATCCAATCCAATGGCACACATCTTGTAATCGAGTTGTTAAAATGAGCTTGCAACCCTTATCCTTATGAGGGACACCCAATTTCACCAAGTCAATTTTGTCCCACACATCATCCAATATGAGTACAACATTATTCCTCCCTAGATGACTGCATAAAATAGCAGCTCTTTGCACTTCATTGTCCACATCCGAAAATCCAATACCAGCACTTCTCGCAATGTTATCTTGTAATTTTCTGATGTTAAAATCTTGAGAAACTGTAACCCAGTAAACATTAGCACGAGGGTTTTCTTTGCAGATTTTGTTATATAGATGTTGTGCCAAAGTTGTCTTTCCAACACCTCCCATTCCATACACCCCGATACTAGTCACATTTGCATCCTCTACCCATCTATATATTTCTACTAAATTAATTTTAGATGCTGTCCCAAATAACTGATCAACATTGAGTTCATATGATGTACTCACATCCAGTGTAGGTTCAACAGTATTACTTCTGCCCTCTTCTCTAAGCTTTTTAACTCTTTCTGTCATCCCTTCGAGTTCTTGTGCTTTTATTAACTTCCGAGCATTCTTCATTATGAATCCCGCACCTTGTATGCTTTCCTTGAATGTTTCAAAGTTTGTTTCCAACTTATTTACTTGCTGAAGCCAACCCTCGACTCCTTGTTTCCTCTTCCTTTGCCCTCCTCTTTCTAAGTTCTTCAACTTTGCTTCCATGTCATTCGCCTCCATATGAAGTTGATCTACTTCAGCTTTTAGAGTTTCCAGATTTTCATCAAAATCCATATATCCTTCAAATTTACTACGTAATGAGAGTATCTGCTCCATTGCGTCTACCAAGAAAAAGCAATGGCCAACAAAATGAGTAATTTGAACAAACAAGAAAGCACTGAAGAGTTAAATTGGATAACAGACCACTATTTTGCATGCCTAATTGAAAACTGGAAATTTAACAGCTAGAAGCCTGAAATATATATGTTAAATTAGTAGGAAACTGAGAAATATTAAAACACAAAAAGTCGGATGACCACAGCTGGTAAATCGCTAATACTCGGAGGACCATCGGAGGTATTAACTCATAACGTGACGTTTGGTTCAAAAGAATAAAATGAAAAGGAATAGAATGTAATTCCAACAAGAATGGAATAACAAAGGAATAAAATAGGAATAAAAGGGTAATAAACATGAGATTATATAAGGAATCATATTTTTGTGTTTGGTTAGATCATGGAATAGAAAAAGAATATCATTTAAATAACTAAAATGTTCAATTCATATTCAAAATAAAATGCATACAAATATACAAATACTCACTGGCCTTCTAAAATAAAATAAAATAATAATTATGATGCAACATGATCATCTACATACCTTTAAGAGACCAGAATAGATCTATACCGGCCCGCAGTGCAACAGCCATAATTTGCCTTTAGAAACTGGAAGGATTTAACTTAACGGTAGCTTAACAGCAATGAAGAAGCCAAAAACCTAACACACAGAGAGGGATATACTTAAAATTTTCTTAGCTTGAAATAAATTAATTAACAACAAAGTCACCAGAGCTCTTCAAAAAAAAAAAATGGTCACCTGAGAAATTCATTGGAAGGAACAAAGAAACTTCAAAGAAACCCCCAAGCTAGAGTTATTTGCTGTTTCTGTAGGTACTGTACAATTTCTATTGTCTTATATGTGCACAATGAGAAATAATAATGGCATTGTTTCTTTTGACAAATTATGTGTATGGATGGTACCTACCAGTGAATTATTGTACTAAAGAAATTAGGATAAGATCGAATCCAATGCCACATATCTAGTTGGATGACCAAGACTTGTCTACGTCAAGAAATTTTGTTGTGATCCATAAATAAAAAAAAATATTTTTAATATAATAAAGATGTACTGAATATACATTATTTGATAATATACAAAATAGTGTACTTTCAATACTTAAATAACGTAGTTTTAAACATTTTGTAAAATAAAGTTTAAAAATAGAGTATGATGCTGATTGACCTTTTTGGTATAGAAAACCTAAAAATGCAACTGGGCTGGATGTATTCATTTTCAATAGGCGTAGGAGTTTTACTGATGTCTACAAACACCTAAGCAAATATTTTTTTTTGAAAGTACACCTAAGCAAATATAATTAAGAAGAATATAACAATTATGCATACCTTTATGAGTCCAGATCGAATAGTTAAAAGTAATCTGAAAAATAAATATAAATTATGTAAGAATTAATTAAAACTCAATAAAAATAATTTTACCAAATAAATTTAGGGTGTGTTTGGAAACCTGGAAAATGAGTTCTGGAAATCATTTTTCAAGTTTCCATTGTTTGGATGTGTCTGGAAAATCAAGTCAACGAAAATCATTTTCCGTTGACTTTGAAAAATATAATGTGATGTTTGGTTCAAAAGAATAAAAATAAAAAGAAATAGATTATAAATCCAAGAAAAACGGAAATGGTAATAAACATGAGATTATATAAGGAATCATATTTTTATGTTTGGTTAGATCATGGAATTGAAAAAGAATATCATTTAAATAACTAAAATGTTCAATTCATATTCAAAATAAAATGCATACAAATATACAAATACTCACTGGCCTTCTAAAATAAAATAAATTAATAAGTATGATGCAACATGATTGTCTACATACCTTTAAGAGTCCAGAATAGATCTATACCGGCCCGCAGCGCAACAGCCATAATTTGCCTTTAGAAACTGAAAGGATTTAACTTAACGGTAGCTTAACAGCAATGAAGAGACCAAAAACCTAACACACAGAGAGAGAGATATACTTAAAATTTTCTTAGCTTAAAATAAATTAATTAACAACAAAGTCACCAGGGCTCTTCAAAAAAAAAAAAAAAAAAAAAAAAAAAAAAAAAAAAAAAAAAAAAAAAAAAAAGTGACCTGAGAAATTCATTGAAAGGAACAAAGAAACTTCAAAGAAACCCCCAAGCTAGAGTACTTATTTGCTGTTTCTGTAGGTACTGTACAATTTCTATTGTCTTATATGTGCACAATGAGAAATAATAATGGCATTTTTTCTTTTGACAAACAAATTATGTGTATGGATGGTACCTACCACTCTACCAGTGGGTCAAGAATGTTTCCAAGTCAATTACTGTACTAAAGAAATTACTATAAGATCGAATCCTATGCCACATATCTAGTTGGATGACCGAGACTTGTCTACGTCAAGAAATTTTGTTGTGATCCATAAATTTAAAAAAAAAAAAATTTAATATAATAAAGATGTACTAAATATACATTATTTAATAATATACAAAATGGTGTATCTTCAATACTCAAATAACGTAGTTTTAAATATTTTGTAAAATAAAGTTTAAAAATAGAGTATGATGCTGATTGACCTTTTTGGTACAGAAAACCTAAAAAGGCAACTGGGCTGGATGTATTCATTTTCAATAGGCGTAGGAGTTTTACTGATGTCTACAAACACCTAAGCAAATATAATTAAGAAGAATATAACAATTATGCATACCTTTATGAGTCCAGATCGAATAGTTAAAAGTAATCTGAAAAATAAATATAAATTATGTAAGAATTAATTAAAACTCAATAAAAATGATTTTAACAAATAAATTTAGAAGAAGAAGATATAGATTGTGCAAGAATTAATTAAAACTCAATAAAAATAATTTTACCAAATAAATTTAGGGTGTGTTTGGAAACCTGGAAAATGAGTTCTGGAAATCATTTTTCAAGTTTCCATTGTTTGGATGTGTCTGGAAAATTAAGTCAACGAAAATCATTTTCCGTTGACTTTGAAAAATAGACTTGTTTTGGGGAAGTCATTTTCCAACTTTTACACCAACATCACACCACCACCAACATCATCAACACCATACCACCACCATCATCAACACCATACCACCACCACCTCACTATTACCATCACCACCACTACTGCCGCCGCCACCACCACTATACCACCACAACCATCGCCACCACACCACCACCACCAACATCATCAACACCACCACCACCACCATCAACACCATACCACCGCAACCACCACTACCACCGTCGCCGCTACCACCGCAACCACCGTCGCCACCACCACCACCATACCACCGCAACCACCATACCACCGCCATCACACCACCACAACTACCACCACCGCCGCCACCCCCACGACCATACCACCACAACCATCGCCCCCGCTACCACCACCACAATACCACAGCAACCACCGTCGCCGCCGCCACCACCACCACCAGTTATTATTATTATTATTATTATTATTATTATATAACAAATAACACCACTACCACTACACCACCACCACCACCACCACCACATTACCACCACTATACCATACCACCATAATATTTTTGATATATTATTAGTTATTTTTTATTTTATTATTATATTATTATACATGTTGTAATACTCTAAATAAAATAATTAAAATATTTAATTATACAATTCTACTCATTTTACAGAAAATGAACCAAACACACAAAAATATTTTTCCAGAATGCAACCAAACACTGGGAAGAAAAATATTTTTCGGAAAATGACTCATTTTCCAAAAGTCATTTTCCTACTTTCCAAACGGACCCTTAGAAGAAAGAGCTAGAGAGAGCATATTAACTCTTTTTTTTTGTTAATTTAGAGTAAAAGACATTTTTGGTCCTAGACTTATAGTGGCTTGGACAATTTTAGTCCTTTATAAAAAAAAATTTGCCATTTTATGGACAGAGTTATTGTGGCGAGGACATATTTGGTCCTCCGTCTATATTTCGAGGACATTTTTGGTCCTCCGTCTATATTTCTGTTAGATAACCGTATGAGAGAGGGGCAATTACGTCAATTTAGGCTATCTCCTTCTATATATTATATCAATGTGTGTTTGGCGGCTTCGATTTTCCTTCTATCTATTTGATTAGTAACCTGTTTGGCGGCTTCGATTCTCCGGCAATTTCTTCGTACAACTGCAACTTGGACTCTCCAACTCCTTCGAATTATGACCGAGAAGAAAACAAAACACACATAGATATAATAGATAGAAGGGGATAGCCTAAATTGACGTAATTACCCCTCTCTCAGATGGTTATCTAACAGAAATATAGACGGAGGACCAAAAATGTCCTCGCCACAATAACTCCGTCCATAAAATGGCAAATTTTTTTTATAAAGGACTAAAATTGTCCAAGCCACTATAAATTTAGGACTAAAAATGTCTTTTACTCGTTAACTTATGTATAATTAAGAATAAAAAGTTTTAAAATTTAGCATATATATTTTAAATTTGAAATTATTTATACTAAATAGGTGTGAGTCACAGTCAGCAAATTCCAATGTTTTTTGAGCAGGTATATATATAAATTTTTTATTGAATGAAAATCAAGAATTTTTCGAAAGTTAATGCTTCAGATCGAACAAACATTTGCTGCAGAGGAAATATAAAAAAATTCATCTATTTAGTCAAGAGAATATATGCATACCTGCAGCACAGCAACTATGGTTTGTGTTTTGAAACTAGAATTCAGTTAGCAGTAGCCTAGATGCAGATAGAGAACAGAGAGAGAGAGAGTCACCAAAGTCAGGAGAGTAGCCTAGATGCAGATAGAGAACAGAGAGAGAGAGTCACCAAAGTCAGGAGAGAAATTCAATGGAAGAAGAGGAGAAGGAAATTGAATGGAAGGAGTCATGAAATTTCAAGGAAACATCTTTTTTTTTTTTTTTTTTCTCTATTACATTGTAGTATCTGTCTACTGAAACACAAAGAATCAATAACGTCTCCACTGAGTCTTGAACTCATAATCTTCTAAATGAAAATGGAAGTCAAGTACCATTAGACCACATAGTCCTGGTAACATCTTTTTTATTTGTTATCCTTTTTCTTCTTTTCTCTTTCCGATCCATCTCTCTCCTACATTGATTCGAAAAAAATCAAGTAAATGCATACTAATGAGGTTTTTCTAATTCCTACCAAAAAAAAATGAGGTTGTTCTAATACTTTGTGCTATAACCAACTGAGCATTAAAATTTACACCTAACATGGTTGTTGTGTTGACTAATTGCCTATTGGTAGTCTTAAGATGGAAATTAAAAATCCAATAAAAAATAAATTTAATTAAATGAGATATATATAAGATGGAAATTAAAAATACTATAATACTAATTATAAAATTATAAATCATTTCAAATATATTACAATCTAACGTCATAAATCTTTAGATTGAGTTAAATTCTCAATCATATATGAAACAATTAGGTAATCCAATAATGAAAAGGCTTTAAAAGATATATAAGAAAGGAAAATGTAAAATGTACTCCAAGTGAATATAACTCTTAGTATATGTACATATATTATTGAATACACAAAAGTAAATGATGAATACCTTTCAAAAACAAAAGTAAATGAATAGATTAGGACTATGTGGTCTAATGGTACCCGAGTTAGACTTTCATTTGGAAGATTATGAGTTTGAGTCTCAGTGGAGGCGTTATTGGTTCTCTTATTACATTGTAATAGAATCAGTAGTATTCAAACAAATATATAAAAAAGTTATAGAAATAGTGGTCCCTTTATTGAACACCACATAGAGAGTAAAAAACAAAGTATGTAATGAAAATCGATGTAATATTGTAAGTGCGGAATAGAAAGAGTAGTACTACGTATAAATTTCAAAATTATTTCAAATAATATATTATAGTGCGGAAGAAGACCAAGACTTGTCGTGCTAGTCGTTATACGCGCTTTATTCATTAAACAAATATTTAATATAAGAACGGAATTATGTCCATTCAAATAAAAAATCATCTCTAAATGTTTTTTTTTTTATTAATAGAACAAGAAATACAGAATAAGCGTATAACATAAATAATTTTTTATAAGTCTTATATAAAACTACCTCACATAAAATGTATAATACATTTTAGTTAAAATGTAATACATTACACTCACAAAAAGTATTAAAGTTGAATGGGAAAAGTGTCAAATTGGCCCCCTAAGTCAAGTGGATAGTGCAATTGGGTCCCCTAAGTGAAAAAAGCTCCATTCAAGTCCTCTAAACCTGTAAAATTGTTCAATTAAGTCCAATATGACTTGTTTAACAGGTTAAATCGATATGATGTTGACACGTGTCTTTCTTATTTTATTTTTTAAAATAAATACTTTTTATTTATTAAAAATATTATTTTTTATTAATTAATTAAAATAATAATAATACTTTAAAAATTATTTTAAAAAAAAAAACAAAAAACAAAAAAACAACCACCGGCTGTCCGCGCCAGACAGTGGGTGGTTGTCTTCTTTCTTCACGGACAACCGTGGCCGTCCGGCCACAGCCGTCTAAGGAAGACGACTAGATGTCCATGACCGCCTTCCTTAGACGACCGTGAAGAAGGAAGATAGCCACTAGCTGTCCAGTGCAGACAGCCGGTGGCTGTTTTTTTTTTTTTTTTTTTTTTAATTATTATTATTATTTTAATTAATTAATTTATAATAAATAATATTTTAAATTTTTAATAAATAGAAAACATTTGTTTTAAAAAATAAAATAAGAAGGACACGTGTTAACACCATATCGATTTAACCTAATAAACAAGTCGTATTGGACTTAATTGAACAATTTTACCGATTTAGGAGGCTTGAATGGAGCTTTTTCACTTAGGGGACGCAATTGCAATATCCACTTAACTTAGAGGGCCGATTTGACACTTTAAAAAACGTTATATATATCTCATGATGAGACGATACTATACATATCATATTTAATTTTTAGATATATATATCTTTGTACAAATGAGAAAATTTTGAACAAGAAGATTATTTATTTTAACACATACATATATTAAGTTAGACAAGTTTCATTGCTGGAATTCTCGCCATTTCGACTAACATTTTCGTCCAATTATAATGTTGGCCGGTAATTTATTAAAAATCTCAACTTTCCATCTCTAAAGATGATTGGATGAGAAGTTGGTCAGAATTTTCGTCCAACATCCATTGTTGGATGGAAATTCCGTCAAACCTATAATGTTGGTCCGTAAACCTGAATTGACTAATAAGTAAAAAGTAAAAATATTAGGTATTTTAATTTTCATCCAATAAAATGTTGGATTGATACTTAAAGTATTTCAGCACCATTGAACAACTTGAGGAGCGGGAAATACATAAATTTTGACGGTTATCTCCTCCACTTTTTCACAGAACGGCAGATAGAGCAACCCTCTCCATCAAAATCTCCTCCACCTTCTCCATCGTCCCTTACCACCGTCTTTAATCGTCACTTCCTTTGCCACAACCACTAACAACTTTTGCCCATTGTCTTCGACATAAACGTCGACGCCAGGTCTATCATTGCTTCGGTCATCGCTGCGTGCTTCCTCTTGTGGTCATCACTTCCTCGCCAACTGCTTCCTCTCCTTTTTGTTGCTTCCATGTCGCCGCGTGGGTGGTCGTCCCCGACTGGCCGACTGTGCAGTCCGCCAACTGTTGCAACGATTTTCGCTGCTTCATTCATCTTTCCAAGCTGGTTAGTTCTATTACTCTAAATGTTAAACCCTAATCACCAAATTCTTGATTTCATAGATTTCTAAATTCCTAATTCTATTTATCCCTAAATCCAATTTTTATTTTGCCCTAAATTATTGCATTTACAATTTTTTGATTTATATAAAATTTTATAGTACTGCAAAGTTTCATATGTGCTCTCTTTGCTTTAGTCATGCATTTACAATATCGATCTTTGCTTTATATAGCTTTATATGTGCTCTCTTTGTTGTACTCTGTATATTATTTATCTAATAAAAAAATACTACAAAAAATTCCTTTGAACTAAAAATGGAAAGAAGTATAAAAATGTATTATAATTCATTTCTAAAGGAAAATTCTATTTGCACCACCTATTTAATAGGTGCAGTAGCTTTATAGGTGATGCAAACACAAAAGTGCTATTTGCACCACCTCATTAAATATAGTCCATCATTAATATTATTATTTAATTTTTATTTAATAATCAAATTAGTAATTCCTTCTAGACTTTTGGTGGTCGGTTTTGATGGTTAATTAATTTGTTAGATCCAGTAAAGAGCCGATGAGGAAGAAGCCTAGCAATGCAGAAAATCAGAAATGATTGATGGAATAATTAAATCAGATTATACTATCTGGGATCCCTTGAAGATTACCAGTTTGATTCTTTGTTGCTTGGTTTCGGTTCTGACATCGATTTTGTTTTTGAAAATTCCATGTTTGCAACATTATATTTACTCGGTTTCTTCCCTTGATTACTACTCCTGTAGTTCAGATTTTGATTTGATCTCAGAAATGGTGGCTTCTCAAAACGTCGCAACAACCCTGGGTTTCTCATTGCATTTGCTGCTCAGATTCTGATTCTGGCTTTGATTTCTGCATTCGGCAATGACATTGCTAAAGAACACTGTTTATCGGCAAATGAACACTTCTTGGACGACAGAATTCAAGAAAAGCCTTTTTGCTTCATCAGAACTTATTCCACTATCCGGCGCCATTGATTCCGATCAGTGAAAACCAGTTGAAGTCTCTCCGGCACTGCAAAGATAGCCACAAGAAAAGGAGCTTACTTTCATCAAATTACTAATTAAAAAAAAAAAAATAAAAAAAAATCTCCAGTGAGAAGGCAACCCACTGGATAGGCTGCCTTCTCACCGGAGAAGGCAGCTCACCGGAGAAGGCGGGATTTTTTTTTTTTTTTTTAAAATAATTTTAATGAATTAAATTTTAAATTACTTAATTATTATTTAAATCTAATAAATGTGATTTAATTAAGGTGGTGTAAATAGCATTTTGACCATTCATTAGGCTATTTGCACCACCTATGTATTTATTATAAATTTTTAACTTTTTATACTTTCAACGTACTTTATACCTAATTTTGATCAAAGGGTGGTGCAAATAGCAATACCCTTTTTAAACGTTAGAAATCAAGTACAACTATTTATAATTAGAAATTGGTTTTTTTTTTTTTTTTTTGGGATTCTAAATTTGACCTTTGTTAGCCACTTGTGGTGGGGCTCAAAGGTGGAGAACTTGGTGGTCTGTCAATAATTCCTTTTGGTTTTTTTTGTCTTCAATATTTTTCGAATTTCAAAGCTGATGAATGACGCGTGGGCCGGTGCAATTAATAAGTGAATGGGAATCTTTCCCTTTTACTAAAGGTGTTATTTGAAGATGAACAAGTGCCTGGGAATCTTTCCCCTTTACTAAAGTTGTTATTTGAAGATGAACAAGTGCATGGGAATCTTTCCCTTTTACTAAAGTTGTTATTTGAAGATGAACGCAGTCAGAGATGGAGTCAGAAATTTGGTTGAGGTAGGACAAATTCAAAAATTTACACTCTAACGGAGAAGATTTGAACTCCTATCTCTTAAAATAACTCATATACTCAACCAACTCATCTAAATCAATTCTTATTAACATTTAATAGTTTTATTTTACTAATAGTAAGACATGAACTATATATACATGAGTTCTACTACATAGACTCCTAAATTGTACTCCCTCATTTGTACTCCTTGAGGTGGCAAACCAGGATTGGTTTTTTCAGCATGTGAGTCTACAGAAAAATGTCTAAATCAAAAACATGTGAGAGAGAATACAAGTTGAGAATATAATATGAGAGTACGTCAAGTATTTTCATATATACATATATACATACAAAATTTATATACGAAGTGAGGTGGGGTGTGGGGACAGCTGCTGCCCCTGGCCTTTGGCTCCGTCCCTGAACGCACCATGGGTGTGGCCGCATTGGTCAAATATGGCGGTGATTATCTTTCCATTTAACTATTGCATTAGATTATTTGAATTTCAAATTTTGTCTCTTGCTGATGATTAAAGGTGAACGCACGTGGTCTTCATCGTGGTGTGACATAATGTATCATTAAAAAGAAGCTATTCAAAACTGCATGCCAAATTAAAAAAGTAATTATTATATATGATAAATTTTAAAAGAGGAATGTGTACCATCATCACCATTTAATTTGTTTGTTTCAATACAAATTATGGACATGTGGGGCAACTAGTTATAGCTGGAAAATTATTTTGTGTTATAACCAATTTTCTAATGTTACACTTCATAATTTTGAACATATATATATAATTTACTAACATCATATGAAAATAAAAATATGACATTGTTTAGCATTATCATGTTTCGATTCTTCACCAAATTAACTATTGAAAATCCAGTAAAAAGAAATAAAATAAGACAAATGAGATGAAATGGAAAATTACAATTAAAAATACTACATATAAATTTATAAAGTTAATTCCATTTTTGGTCCTAGCTAGATTTATAGATGACTGTTCACTTTTAGACATTTTTTTTTATTAGAACACTCACTTTTGGTCTTAGTATATATTATCCTGGCATGATAATTTTTTGTCATTTTTCAACAAAACAATTTAAATACGTTAAATACAATGACATTTTGATCTTCAATTATTGATATTTTCAAAAAAAAAAAAACATAAAAAATATAACTGTTCAACTTACTTTGTAGATAAAAAGATTATAATGTGTTTTTTGTATTTAACGATATTTCAAATCGATTTTGTGAGTGTAGACGTTACTAAAAAATCTGGTCATGGCCCGTCGAACTAGGAACATATAATAAGTATTAGTATATGACAAATGGGGATCGGTCTACTGATAAAAAATGATTAAAAGTGCGACTTATTACTTAATAGCAAAAATGCTATGGACCAAGAAGAATGACAAATGAAATTAAACTCTACATTTATTAAATTAATGTACAAATGATATCTATAAGGGTTGTGGTCTTT